>NW_015150748.1:297664-336587 GCF_000732505.1 Cyprinodon variegatus
ACTCATAATAGCTGCTGTGTGCAACTCACATAATTACCTTTTTTTCACTATTTATTTAACACTATTTTAGACTTTAGGTTTCTAGACTCTGTTGTTCCACTTCCCTGTTAATAACATCTGTGTAGAGAAAATCTTCCTATGCCTACAATCCAATCAGCTGCTTGACCACCCTGTGACACATCATTGATCAGCAGCTCCCACCTAAAAGGAAATAAGGATTGATCGCCATACACTGAACTCATGTCCACATTTACCTTCTTAGATTGTCTCACCTCCTCCAACTTTCTCTGCATCACTAACCTCTGCTGACCTAATATCTCTCTATTATCTGTCATATGCAGAACTACAGTATGTGTATCCACTTTCCCATCCTCCTGTTGCTATCCTGGAACCTGATACCTATAGAGTGTATCTGTAAAAAATTCTATTTAAACTGAAATCAAACAGCACAGATTTGCACAATACAATAATTTCTAAGTAGACGATACACTACATTTCAGCAGATGATGTATGACATTCGAAACGTCTGTGATTACACACTAAATAACTGCCTGTATAAATGATGACATCTCTCAGACCAACTAAACGTATAAAGCTGTCACGAAAGCAGTGGTTTCAAGGGTAAGTGTAAGCTTACACACCACTAATGATAATAATGATGAATCAGTTGACTGTTTGCAACCACAAAAAAGTTTAAAAACAGATGATGAAATAAAAAATAAAAAAAAAAACGGATTAAAATCGGATGTTGTAGTCTACTGGCACTTCTGGGTGTTGTCTTCGGCATTTGACTTGCCAATTCTTGTTTCTTTTGCATCAACCTATAAAAAAAACTCTTGTAAGATTATTAAAGCCCAATCTCTGACAACTAATTAATGCATTAGTACCTTTACTTTTTGAATACTAAAAAGAGAACATGCTTTTCTGCTTCCAATTTGAAGGTTAAAAAATAATTAGAAAGATTAATCAATTAAGTTATTTGATTATTTTAGAAAATTTAATATTTTTGATTTTTTCTCGGTTGTTTTTCAAAAATCACTAAAACCAGCCCATTTTTCTTAGCTTCTTCCATTTTAATTGATTGTTGGCCATTTTTTTCTAACATTTTTTGTCATTTGGCCAGCTGAAGACCTCAACAAATATCTTTCTTTCAGTCTTATTACAAATACAGCATCTGCTTTCCTCTGGATATTATTGTCCCAGCTGGCAAACTTAGGGGTCATTTCAGGGTCTTATTTCAAGGGATGTAATTCCTCACAGCAGATGAAATTCACTAAGCTTCTCTCTGGAGGCTGAGGGCAACACAAAGAAAGGGCATCGCTAGATTAATAGGTAATGACTCTATTAATTAAAACGTTTTTCAAAACTGTCTATGGTCTCAGCCATGTAGTGTGCATGCAACCAGGCGTAAAACCAAGGTTTAAAATATTGTAGGCAACGCGGTTGTTCAACATAATTGAGGTCTACTGTGAGATATCCCTCCTACTTGTGAGCTCCAGTTTATGCTCATCAAATTTATTTTCATCTGTGTTTAAATTACTGAAATGCACATGGGATATAGGCAGGTGTAGAAATCAACAATGGCCTGTTCATGGGTCATGAAACAAAACCAGAGATGTCTTTTCTCCCTTTTCTATAATCTAGTCCCTTGTGATTGCAGATTACTCATGGAGGTCTATTTTTAGCACCTGGTCATTGAGCATTGAGTTATCAGCCTTAAAAAAAATCTTGGAATAGTGGTGCATCCTTGAATGAAATTCTAATTATTTCAGTCAGGTAAGTTAAAAGTAAGTTAAAAGTTTTCTATCAAAGAAAACTCAGCTGATTGCATCCAGTCAATGACTTTGCAGGATTCGCTCCTCCTGAATGAGTATGTGGTGACAATAGATAATTCCTTGCAATATGCTTTTGACTCCACAGAAATCCCTCACAATATATGCATTCAGCAAAGGTGGAAAGGAAAGACTCCATTTTAACAGAAGGAAACCTCCAGCAGAACCATGCTCTATATAAAGGGCTTTCTGCTGAAACTGCCTGGGGGCTTAAGAAAATATAAGCAGATACACAGAAAGAACATGAAAGCACTTATCCAAAAAAAAAAAAAAACTTCTATGTTAGAAAATTTTACAGGAAGCAAGCTCTTCACGTGGTCAACAAAAGAAACAGAGGAGGTATGTGCCAGTTTTTATAACAGAAGGGAGGAAAGAGAGCACCTCAAGTTAGTCACAGGGAAAAGACGCTGGCTTCTATAGCTGTTGAACAGGGCCAAGCAGGTCTGATTTTTTATATGTAGCAAACTAAAATTAGTAAACTTGCTCCACTAATGGTACACACCAGTACAGAAATTCCCACTCCATCAATCACTTTGACATGCACTCAGGATGACAGATACACTGACGTTAATCAGCGCTGAATGTGAAGAAGAACTTTGGGAAGAACTCACCAATTTATTACTGACTATGATCCAGTGATGGACAGATTGACAAGCTGATGCATGAAGACCGATAGAAAGATGAAAGCAGAGTTTGGAGGAGACAGAGATCAGAGACAAAATACAAAAAGAGATGTAAGCTTGACCTAAAGAGCCTGCAGACAAAGAAGGTGGAAAATAATGCCTGCTAGAGGTCAGACAGGAGCATTTCCCCCAATTGCCTGCGTCCCTCAGTGGTGTATGGTTTCACACTCTCTCTCACACAAGCACTTATACATTCTCCCCCACCAAGGGGACCAAGATTGGATTATTGATTGCATTAAGACAGACACATCTCAAAGGAAAGCAGAGGTCCCTTATGGAGGACCTTTTTTTGCAATTGTCACAGCTAACAGGAAAACAATAGGTGACCTTAACCTGGGAATGATCACCCCTAGTCAGCTCCCCATTATATAACACCCACAGATACAAAATGGTAAAAAAAAAAAAAACAACAAACAGAAAAGTAACAAAATAAACTCATTTATACCAAACATTTGAAACAGACATGTAACACAAGATTCCAGACACATATCTAAACATTTTGATTAGATTCTTTGTGTAAAAGTTAGTAGGCCTCCCTATGTTTTGCCAATGGGTAGGAGACAAGATACCAAAAAAGCATTTGTTCAACCTCTTGGGGAAATCTGAGGTAAACACTAAATACTTAACCTGAAAGCAACTCCAATGTTGCAGAACTCACAATAAGAAAGAAAAATACAAATATTGTAATAAACTTGTAAAAATACCTTGCAGTTAAGGAAGCACTATTGAGCCTGTGTTGGAGCTGTACACAGAAGAGTCTGCTTTCTTCTTTCTCCACTTGCCCTTTGCTTGGTCGTCTTTTCTCCAAGGATGCAATACAAATCAATGGATTCTGGAGCCAGGAGAGCCGGTGCCACATTCAGGATCCAGACTTTATGACCAGATTATGTGGTTAAACAGCCCTGAAGAAGAGGGCTAATTGTTGAAGTGAGGAGAAAAGAAATAATACTGCTAAATATATGTGCCTGGCATTTTAAGAGTTTCTTTTTCTGTTTTAACTTTATTGCCTTTTGGTAGAGACTATAGATTAAGATGTTAAAAAATAACACATATATATAAAGGATGCGTTTTCAGAAAAGTACAATGTAACAGAGAGAGCTGTAAGAAATTAAATAAGATTGTGGATTGACATTGTTATAAACATTGTAGATTTATCCAAGTCAATGTTTAAAATAACATTGACTTTGGATATTTTTTTTTAGATAAACCACTGCATAAAAGAGGTAGAGGCTGGTGCACATTATTATTTTCAAATGTCAAATCTCTATAGCTTCAGTCAATAAACAAAACGTATTGAAATAGAAAAATACTGCGTAATTAGTCAAATACTGGAATTTGATTTTTAAAAATGGTAGGTCTATCCATGCAGAATTTAAATAGATTTTGTTTAAATGAACAACTGTTGTGTCTTTAAAGTATGTGTTTGGCCTTTCATGTACTACTTTTTCAATAGCATTTAGAGATTGGAGTCAAAAATGTGGAATTATGTCAAAATGAGTTATTTGTCTTGTTTCTATATTCTAGGTATGTTTCCCTTTATAACTAGCCAGATTATAAATACCACAGTTATTTGGAAAGTAAATTGTGCCAGCAATTTATTTTTCAGTCCTAAGTTTGCACTATTTTAAGGTAAGTTTATCTCCTTATGATCAATTAGAATGTATGTACTTGACTTGGAATATGTCTGAATATGTCAGTTTATTTTTGTGTTAAGTGTCATTAGATTTTGTGTTGCACACTGACACTACTGCACAGAAAAGCAAACTTAACTGCATGAATACATTAGTGTAGATAAACTGTAAGATATTAGAAGAGATGAAGAATTGTAATTTTTTTGTCATTGATTGGATCTTTGATTAGCAGTTATCTAACTGTTATAGCAATTGTGGAGGTGGGTAGTAAATATGTGCAGTAAATGTGGCATGGCATATTTACTGCACATATTTACTATGGCACTCATGCCACAGCTTTTTAGTATGTCAAAAGATCGAGTTAACCTTGTAAAACTAGAGATCAATTAATGTCTATTGTAGTATGAATTACGCAGAGATGTGATGCATCTCTGTCATTAACCTATGGCAGTGTTATTCTCTCCTATCTCAGCAAAAGGCATGTAAGCAACTGTGTGATGAACTAGATGGTTCATTTCATTTTATTTTGCAGAGTGTGGCTGTTGATGGTCTCCTGTGAATTTTACTTGAGACGTTTTAATTGTATTTGGCTTTTGTCTTTACAATTTGTAAGTCAGATGTTTATTAAACAGTGATCCATCATATTACAAGTAAAACTGAAACTTGTATGTTAAATTTTGTTGTTTTTTACTTCTTTTATGAGTTGGTTTGAACTAAATCTTCCCTCTACATTTCTATGTGTAATATATGGGTTAAACTTATTTCTTTTACATCTTCTGTGGTTGTTTTAATTAGTATTGCCCTGATGCCATTTTTTTGGTCCCGATACCGATACCTGGCTGCGCAGTATCAGCAGATACCGATACAGATACCATACCGATACCATCTATTTGAAATTGATGTGTGTGTGTATATATGAAGAACTGCATACTACTTGGATGTAAAATAATTGCCATCATGGCTTTGTCAACCTGCTGCCTACCTTTGTGAAGCAGGAAAAAGACTAATACAAAGTGAATCCAGTAGAACTTTTACTGCCTTCCTGAAATGGGTGACAATGGTTGAATAAACTTTTGGCTCTCAAAATGGTATTGGTGCCCTATTTGTTGGTACTCGCTGATACCGATACCACCATTTTAGTGCTGGATCAGGGCCCCGCCCGATACAGGTATTGGTATCGCTGCAACACAACTCTTAATACTGGCTGCTGCACATCTCAATCTTTCTCTTTATAAGGCATCATAAAATTTACAGTGTATCCACCTGGCTTTTGGTGATGTGGGAAGATGTGAAATACATTTTTAATGAATTGAAGGCAGACCAACTCTAAAACTACACAAAAGAACGATTGACAAGTGAAGTTAAACATACAGGAAACACGTGATTGTTGTCCTAGCGTTTTATTGGGCAGAGAAGTTTCGTATTTTTCCTAAGCTGGTTCACCTTTTGGTGGAGTAAAATATTAAGACAATGTTCACTCCAATCAGGCGATACAGTACCAACAACAATAAAGTTGATGTCGAGAAAAATTGAACAGCATAGACTACAGGATAACAACGAACATTTCATTGGTTTCAATGAAAAATTAGGTTACGAGCCAGTACCAGCAAATGCTCAACAGTAACCAGGACAAAAAAGAAAGTTAAGTTATCTCTAGTAACACTCAGAGATTATCAGAGTGTTTTGGACTCTCAGGGACAGCTAGAGTATACTGTTCATTCACACTGTGTCCCCCAGACACTGAAATATCAGAAGAGAGACAAAATCTCCCCTATAACCCCATTGCCTGAGCCCTGTGATCCATAACCAATTGACCAAGCTTACTGCACTTAGTTCTACGGAAGTGAAAATTTCACTTAATAGGCTTTTTGTGGTAGTTTAGTCTTTCGCAGCAGCAAAATTTAGTACAACAAAGAGTAAAAAAAAGGTCCAATAACTGCTTATTAACTGAGGGCAAATTAAAGTAATACCGCATAATACTCCATAATACTCATTTAAATTATTTTCAGTATATTTGAGGTTAAGAGTGTACTTACTCATAATAAGCTAAGACTTTCCATGTGGATACATTTGAGTCATAAAAGACCCTCATAGTTTGAAAACAGGCGGCATTGATTTGGACATTTCAAGGTGTGTTAGACCTCTGACCTTGTTTATCTCTTGAAGGGGGCTCACTGTGTTTAGTCTTTTTAAGATATTTTTTACTGCCAAGACCTTAACCTCTGCATTAACATTGCAAAACATAACTTCATTAATGTAGCATGCAAGAATAGGAAAATTCAGTTCTGAGAAAAGCAAGAATATTTAATTCCAGATTTTTAATAGTTTGTAAGATAAATTTTAATTAAGGTTTGGGGATATTTTTTTATAGAAATAGAAAATATATTGATTACAAGTGGTTACAATATTCGGAAAATTTAGTATACTTAATAATGTGTGTGATAAAATAGAAAGGGTTTTAAGACAAGTGTAGTTACAAGTGGATGTTTCATAGTTTTGTTTTAAAGAACAGTATGCAGTCAAAGAGAAAAAAAACAACAACAAAGAAACAAGAGCATTCTAACAGGAGTTATTCTACCAGCAGAAAGAACCGCTCAATCATTTTCTCTTCCTTCAGTACACAAATTCCTTTGCTGTCTTTCCATGTGACTTGACTTCTTGTCATTTTAAGCTTTTTCCCATCACCGTCTATAGAGAAGATAATCCAGGTGACAAAAAGAAAATCTTGTTATTTCTGATTGAAAAATGCTGTCTGTTGCTACAGTGCATATAAGTCATCGTGTATTTATTGATACCTGTAAAGTTTACTAAAACTGTTGTATTACAAAAAGCAGAACATCCACAGAGGAGAAGATTTCCATTGTACCAGCAACAAGCAAACTGATGAGATTTATTTTATAGATGTCTTTGATGTTTCTTCACACACTGGAACCATTGCTATGTTCTGTAATTAAAGATGATTTTGGTTTTTGAATAAAATAAATTTTAAACATTTGATCTTTTGCATTTGATATCTAGCCTGAACTATGAGGAAACACACTTCCTCATAGGCAATATGTCCTTAGTAATCCAAAATTAACGGGGAAATTAGCTCCCTTTACCACTTGGTATTTCCCAGTCTTTTGGTTTTGCCGCAGGATGTCTTCTTAACCTCTTGAATACAAATCTTGACCTTCCACCAAAGTTCAGCAACCCCCTGTGAAAACAAACCATAATACAGATTATTTCATGTTAATGGGGCATTCCTCATCCTTAGTTCCTGTTTATTTAGTCCCGTTTATCAGTATGCAATAAAGTACTGACTGGTCTTGTAGCAACGAGATGCTTTCTGCTGTAGCTCTTCACTTTATTTATATGTCCTATTAGTGCAAAGGTGAGGAATAAGATGTAAAGATGCAGCAGAATCAGACATGCATTCCTGGGTTGAAGCTATGGCAAGTCTGTACAAACATGCTCCATGTGGTAAGAATGATTAGCCTGTGAGAGGTCACTGTTTGCCTGTTATCCCGCTGTTTGGACAGGAGTTCAACAATCACACTGATGTCAGCTCGCTGAGACAGTGAAACAATTTCCTTGCATGACAAACCTGCGATGCACATTTGTTAGGTATTAGCTCGCCATCGAGAAGTCCCCAACTGTGTGCTGCATAAATATTTTTACGAGCTTTGAGACAATTGGAGATCTCAAAGAACATATTGGATGAGTTTAGAGTGTGTATTTTATTATTCAACTATTGACCCATGGAAAGACCATTTAGTACAAACTCATCTGTGTTCTAACTAACGGTCAGTTAATACTGTATATTCTGTATATGACATCCTTGTTTGGTTTACTTTATGTCCCTTTATTGTCATTACTTTATTTTCCATTAGCTATCCCATAAAAACACAGATTTTGTTTTAAAATATTTTGTTTTTTTGACCTAATTCTCATTATTGGTTGTGTTCTATTTTCCTCTAAAGTACTTTTAACACATGCAGGAGGAATGGTGCTATTAAAATGAACCTGATCTGTCTGGCTTTAGTAGTCATATAATTTTAAAATCCTATAATTTCAAGGAAGTGTTTCTGTAGATATGTGAGGGAATGAAGGCAATTAGAAAATATTTTATCTAATTCATACATTTCATGATAGTCAACAGCCTTACCCTCCAACAAGCTGAAATAACTTGAAAAATAGTCAATGTATTGACATAAAAGCACAGATTATTATAAAATTCCTGCAAGGATTGCTGTTTTTTTTTTTTTTTTTAAGTAAGATTCAGTAAAGACTATAGCAGTCAGAGGTTATCTACTAAGGTGCACACCTCTCTTTGCATCTTCATTTGGTGGATTCTCAAACTAAATGTATGTCTTGGAGTGTGCAAGCCTAAAACAACTTTTTACTTTTTTAAAAACATCTGCAATCTATATTTTATGGGTGTATCTTTTTTTTGCTGTTCCCTTATTCATGAATAGCTATGGCAAATCATAACAACCTGCACAAAGACTTAGCAGAAGTTTTATATTAGATGTGCTCCCTCACGTTTGATAAGCAAGATTTTTCTATGTGTATCATTCTAAGATCAATGCTGGTGCACATCTCATACCTTGCTTTTTTTGTAGAAATAATCATTGGCTATTTTAACAGCAACTAAATTTAAATTTGACAATTATTTAAAGGTTAATAGTCTTTGCTATTAATTAGTATTTTTTTTTTTAGATGGGAGTTTTTGGATACTTGATGCTTTGATCATCATTTGACAGTTTTTATACCAAACCGTTGGAACAGGTTTAACTTTAGTAAAGTTTCTGAAGCTGATCACATCAGTGAGAACACATCCCAAACACTGAAATGAACCAAAAAAACTCTATCCTAGCACCGTTATTGGCATGGTTTTATTCTGACCCTGTAAGAGTTTACTTGCAGACTGAATGCATTTATTGGGGGCATACCACAAGTGGAAAGAGAGACTGTGATATAAGAACTTCACATATGAGAAGGACAAGGAAAGGAAAACAAAGAATGGAGCTCCATCCTGCATCAGCACTCTAATTACAGTTTGCTCTGATGTGAGCCGTCGGAATTGAAAAAGACTCCTGGATAGACATCGAAACGTGTTCAGAAAGAACTGAGCAAAAGTCCGGTTGTCTTCCAATTTAAGCCTGTTCTTTTGGAAAACAAAGTAAGACTGATTAAACAAAGATGAGAGATGTATCATTAGGTGATGCACAGTGGTGAAGATGAGGAGTTACATAACTATGATTGAACACAAAACTCTCAAAAGAAACCGCATGGCAGGGCTTTTTTTTCTTTGTGTTGAATTTTTTTATTGATCTGTGCAATATTGCAGCAATAATGAATCGACTGCATAATGATTTTCACCCAGTCTAAATTTTTTGTGTGAAAGTAAACCTGGCCAACTGAATGGCCAGGTTGTTCAATCCCTGGACCAAACCCACAGTTGATTGTGCTCTCGGGCTCTTTTTTCTGTTTTATAATATATGATGATGACAAAAATATTACTTGGAATAGTAACTGCCTTAAAAACTCTTAACTTCCCCTTCATATTTTATATAATAATTGATAATTGTTTTTTAAAGCAAAGACTTTCCCTACATCAAATTCTCAATCCACTATTTACTTTGTGTTTCCTGATAGTTTACACCCTTTCTTTTTCACATTTCTCATTGCTGTGTCTGGCCGATCTTAGCCAAATGCAACTCTCACTTTATGCCAGGGGTTGGCTCACTCTGAGTCAAGCTACTGGGAGAGGAAGCTCATGAATCTACTTTACTGTTTCCATCCGTTGACAAAAAAAAGTGGGGATGGGCAATGGGGGCTGGGAACCGTCAGTGTCCTTATTCAACCATTCATCTGTGCCTGCAGCATCCACTCTGCTCAGTCCAAAGGAAACCCTGCGCTGCTCAATGATTATCACCACACAGAAAATCCCCACCTAAAAGAACAGATGGAGAAAAAGAGAAGGTATCTTTGTTTGCAGCAGACTCAGTGATGTCAGTGTTTATGTGTTAGAATGGAAAGCCACCAAAACAGACAGTTGACTGGGGAGAAAATTGCAAATAAGATTCTGGATTGCAGTCATTTTATTTGGCCAAAGTGAAGGGAGGAATCTTTAATTAGAATGCGTTGAGAGATCATAGTTTCCCTTTGAGCTATCGGGCCTTTTCATGTTTATGTGATGCATATGCATGGACTGGAGCAATCATCTGAAACCAGATACCAAATTCCACATAGTGTGACCGAATTTTTTTTTTTTTTTTACTTAGCAATACATTTGTGGACCTGAGACATCTGCACTGAAAGGTGATTGCTAAGGCTTCAGACAGACATGTGTGTAACATCTGACTTATGACTTCATGGAATATCTATAAAATATAAAGCATTTTCCAGAAAACAGTGAAATCCATATTATTAGGAACTGAATCATGGTGGAGTGCAGGATGAGAGCAATTCACAGATCAGTGCTCCGTCTTTTAAGAGACAAATAAATGCTGTGCCGCTGGTGTGAAAAAGTGCGTCATCTCACAGCCACGAGCCTAAGAGCTTTGACGTCTGCTAGCATCGTCAGAATCAGAGCAAGTCCCCGCAGACAATCTGACAGAGATCACAGCGAATTACTCCCACACCCTCCTCCCTCATTTAAACCAGCAATAATATGCTACTGGATTAATTTTGCCCCTTTTAGTAAGCTATGAAGATCATTGAGAAAAAAAAATGCTTAGTGTCCAAAATAATGAAATATCCCATGACAAGTCCTTATCAGCCAAATGAAAAAAAAAAATCACATTATCTTCAGAAGGAGTTTTAAATGCTTGCCCGCCCGTTTGCTCGCAACCTCAAGCTTCATGGGGAATATCAACTAAGAGACAGTAATTCGCTCAAGTACTTAATATTCAGTTCTCAGCTATGTAATATGCAAATTTATAGGGGTCATCCAGAAGTCACTTAGAGAAAAAAAATCCCTTTAAGTTAATTTGAGAGGCAGTTCAAGATTTTTCAGAGAAAATCAGTCAGTTATGGATAAGGTTCAGTAGAAGTCACACTGTTAGACTCCTCGGGAGTGCTGAGAAGTCCCTGCAGCCCTGACATAAGCTGATCTCCTAAGATTTACTGTGCCTGCACTCTTTAAACCCCATAGCCATCACATTAACACTGAGCATCTCCATCAACGTCTGCATGAGAATCCTGAACAGCGGTACGTAGCATGTTGCTCAAATGAGATCATGGAGCGTTTGGCCTTTTGGGCAAAACATACATGCACTTTGTGTCAAGGAAAAATAGCTTTTTAAATAGGCTTAATCATCTTGAGACAGTCTGGCCATTAACATTTTTATCTCTTTTGATTTTTTGTATAAAAAAAAAATAAGTAAAAACAACATATTCTTTTCTTTCTACCCCAAGTCAAAGCCAGGCTGTTAGCATAGTCTTAAACTCTAAATTCCTTTAACAAATGCTTTTCTGTCCTTAAATCCATTCTGCTAAAAGAGAGAGCTTTGTTTTTTGTCTGTCCCCTTGACTCCGTGCTTAGTGCTCGGTTGGTAGTAAGTCTGAGGAAGCAGCAGCAATCTGTGATATGCTTTATCAATAATTGCAAACCAGATATCCAATGTAATCATATTATATATTTCCTATTTAAGCTGTTAGTTATTCTGATTTTTAAGGGAGCCTAAAGAAAAGACATTCAATCACATACAAGCAAACTGCATGACACAGTTTAATAACCTTTTTCGAAGCTGGAAGCAAGTTAATGGATACTGAAACATATTAAGGGTTGCTAATTCTAATCTATGAACCAGAAGAGTCAGCATTCACCTCAACTTCATGTATGGTAAACATATTTCTAATGCAGTGTTATTATTGAAAAACTAAATCCGGCATAGCTCGCTTACTTTTTACTCAGAAAATTAGTGATCCCAAAGCCTTGTCCAGCAATTTTGTTCTATTTAAATTTTATTAAAAAAAAAAAAAAGGAGGGGGGGATATGGGAGAATCTGGTACAGAATATTTAATATATGAATATGATATGATTACTGCTCTGCTCTGCTTGGGGAAGTCACTTTAAATCAAGCAAGATTTTAACCTAACATTTAAACAGAAATTAGCGTTGTTACCCTTTCTTCTGATTATTGATACAGGTGATTATACATGAATGCTTTGTTGATATCTATTCATGCTTAGTCATGTTATGGCACTCTCAGGTTTATTACACACCACAGAGTCCTAGCTCTTCACAGAATAAATTAGAACTTTATCGATCTAGCTCCCATGAGTAGTGAGAACTGCAGAGAAGATCATTGGGGCTCCTCTTCCCTCCGTAAAAGACACTTCATCCCAACACTGCATGTTCCGAGTCCTTAACATTATCAATGACCTCTCACCCCCCCACCATGGACTGCTCTCCCTGCTGCCCTCTGGGAAGAGGCTCTGCAGACTTCCATGCAGTTGCAGAAGGTTTTGCAACAGTTTCTTCCCCACTGCCATTAGACAGCTGAATGTTACAAAAACTCTAAATCATGTCACAGACTCTACATCAAACTGACCATATCGATGCGTTTTTTTACACCATGTTTTTTCTCCTACAATGTTTACATTTGATCACTGCTGCACTTAAAGAAAATGGAAATGTCATGAGAGCTGTACAAAACAAATTTTCTTTTTGTAAAGTTCTCATGATCGTTCTGTGTATACAAAATGACAATAAATGTTGTCACACTCTGATCTAACAATGGAGAAATTCACTTGTGATATCGACTCTTATCGGTTCTTAGTAACCAGTACCTTGTATGCCAAAGTTTAATATTTGTCTTTAAATAAATTCCCAGAACTAGCCCTTCTCCCCATCTAAGAGCATTTTATTAGGGTGTTTCAAATTCTCAAGGAAATACTGTTTTTTTTTTTAAAGGTGTCCTAAAAAATGAAAACATTTCCCCAAAATGCCAGACATCAGGAAGACATTGGTTTTTAGGCTAAATCTGGTCTGTCCTTCATAGTTTTGATTTAGTCCAGAAATAGTTGTTGAAAACTGGACTGTGTTTGGTCAGTCTGATTTTGTTCCTCTTGAGTCTAATAATAGGCATTGAAACGACGTCGGAAACTGGGCTTCCAATGTCTGTTCAACGATCTGAAAATTACGGGTTTCCATCTTGTACTTTTTAAACAAATATAGATGTCGTTTGGACGTAAATCGCGTCGTGTTTTCCATGTCTTCTCAACCAATTTGTGCTCTGTGGGTGAGTGGTTGAGAATGAAAAAAGTATAGTTTACAACACTTAACATTTTATCAGAAATTTGACAATAAATTCTAAGTAAAATGGTCATAAAATTGTCTCTCTCTTATCTAAGTGTTGAGCTGCCCGCTGAGAGGCATGCCACAATTTAGCTGCTCTCAAAGTGGGAGCTGTTAGTTGGTAAGAGTGATAGAGTCTGTTACA
Source organism: Cyprinodon variegatus (assembly GCF_000732505.1). Lineage (NCBI taxonomy): Eukaryota > Metazoa > Chordata > Actinopteri > Cyprinodontiformes > Cyprinodontidae > Cyprinodon > Cyprinodon variegatus. Next base: position 311,245 of record NW_015150748.1, read on the forward strand.
AACCCTGATACCTCTGAGAATTGGCTATTGATCTATCTCCACCGGCTCCAGATGTGTCATTTTGTTGCGGCTGCACATTTTGTAAGATCTATTATGGTAAGATATCGCATGTCCAGCAACAAGTAGAGACTGCTGTCAGGATGATAGCCCTGATCATGCAGAAAATGGGCAGAGGAAGCTGCGCCACAGGCCTTGCTTGTTGCTGCCAGAGAGGAAGAATTAGCCATTTGAAGATGGGTAGGACTGATAGAGGGATCATGAAGCTATTAACCTCTAAACAAGCTGCTGAGAGCCAGGCAGATGGCAGGGCTGATGGCAAGTGTGCTGCCAGATTGGGCAGTAGGCAGAGTGGGAGTGCAGATTTCATACAGTTGCTTATATATATGGCTCTCCCCGGCTGTGCTTGCATGTGTTTGCACAATATGTGCATTTATGTCTGTGTAAAAGAGCAAGTATGTTTAGAGCTTTGGTGACATGTACATAAATAAATTTGCACAACTTTGGTGCATCAGGACAAATTTATGTTTCCTCTTTATTATGTATTAATTTAATTTATTAACAATATTTAAGAGGACAATAATATCTTCTTTCATATCTAAAAGAAATGCAGTTTGAAATAAAGCCTGGGCAAATTTGTTACTGCTAAAAAGTGCATTAACATTTCTACATTCCAATGTAATATTTTTTAAGAATGTAAGTCTGGAAATTGTGCACACAACAGCAGGGACCACCCAGCCTACATTTTCAGCACAGCGGTGTTTGACATTTTTCTGTGATTTGTATATTCATCATAACAGAGAATAGTGCTCAACTTGACAGTAAACCAAGCTGGAAAACCAATAAAGTCTAATATTTTACTGAGAGACTGACATGAAAGCTCAGTCAAGAGCTTTGTGTAAGACAATGTTTCCCAAATGAGGCCTTAAAGCTGGAATCTGTACATGTGTTTTCTTCACTAGGTGCCATGGTGCAAACATAAGCAAACACGGGCAAAGAGCAACTCTGAGCTATTAGGTGTCAATCGCAGTGTGTTGGGATTCTGATTACATTCCTTTTAATATTTGGGAATTCTGTCTGTTGTCAAGTCCCTGCAAAGCTTTCATAATATTCACAGACACAGAGCCTTGATATGGAGAAAATAAATGATATTCACTTGTAAAAGTCTTGATCCATATAAATAACATCACAGATTTGTATTTTGGGTCTCTGTGTATATCTGCAGCTTTGCACATACTATCCAATATACTATAGATGTGCATAATGCAGTTATGCAGGTAAAGTTAGATGTAACGCCTGCATGAAGTTTGATAATGATCCTGATCCTGCAACATTTGGCTACCTTTGATAAATTAGGTGTAAGCCGTTTAGAAAATCCTTTCTTTGTTCTTCTTTGTTATGGGACTAAATCATTGAGTAAATTAAATGAATGTTTACATTGAAGTGATTTTTGGGTGATCATTTCAATGTCGTATCGTTCCTGGTGCAATTATGGAGGAAGATCTAAATAAAAAGTGTTAGTTGTCACAAAATCATATCAAATTGTCATGCTCAGATGACGGTTATACATAGCGACGTAATGACATCCCATGCCAAGAAGTCTCACAATTGAAACTGCTACCATTTTTTGATGACAAACTTATTGTGTAATGCGAAACCCAGTCTAGTTCCAGAATAATCTAGATTTTAACTAACTTTCATTTAAGCTATGATTCCGACCACAACTGTATTTAAAGGTCATGGCTAAAACTTACTTCCACAGAACGTCTAGAGTAAACGTCAACATTAAGTTACAGCATTGCCACATCTTAGTAGCGCCAAGATAGAGCTGAGAAATTGCTTTTTCTCTGCATTACATTTTTTCAGATTCCTGCCAAAAAAAGAAACAAAACAACAGTAAACATTGGTCAATTGTTGCCAGTTAAAGGAAGCAAAGGGGCTCAGAAGACATGTGGAGATTGTTGCTTTTTGACTGAACCAGTAAGCTAAATCTTTGGTTTGGTTAACATTGGATTAGCTTTACCAGAAAAGGCAATTGGTTGGCAAAGAGTTTGGAAAATGAGTGCATGTGCACTACTAACTGGCGGTGGAGATGTGAACTCATATTTACCACCTTTTCCTAAAACCTGGGATAGTTTTTAATCTAAGATTTACATTTACTTGAATAATTATGTTTTGATCTGCTTTTGTGATTTTCAAAGATATTACAGTTGTCGTCCATTATTTTATGTCTTGTCCTGAACTTTAAATGATAAGTCTTGCTTTTGTTTTCTCACGTCTTGATTTTGGTAACGCATTATACATATGTCTAACCAAGACTTCTGTAGTGGGGAAAAAAGTATAGACCAGTTACCGATCGTTCAGAATGCTGTCACCAGGTTTTGACAAGGGGATCTTTATTTCTGCCAACAATTAGACATTAAGAGACAGTTTTGGAAGGGAAGGTATACTGGTAAATTTGTACAGATTAATGTCATTATATATGTGATTATATTTTGAAAAAATGTGTCTTACTAGTGGAGGACAAAAAAATGTTCCAGAAGGAGATCAGTATCCACAATAGTACTGGGACTGGCTGTTTTATTTCCTGGCTAGAGTGATAAACACTGAAGGGTAAACAGGCAGGTGAGTGAGCAAGGAGAAGTTCAGGGAGGTGCTTCAAGGAGGGCAGCGATGGTAACAATGATATGATTTAAGGTGGTAGTTTAAGGAGGGTTTTTCAAACAGATGCAGGGAACAAGGAGGAAGACAGAACTCTGCAGTTCAGGAACAGAACATCAACAAGGGAATTGAACTTTATGTGAACAAAAGACAGAGATGGTGATTGTCAGAAACTCAATGAGCGTAAAGAGATACAAGAAATAGAACGCTTGATTACCACTCATGTGAGCAAAACAATCGGGCATCTGCCCCGGGGAACCCACTCCTCTTTAAGCTCCTGCTGATTGTCCTTAATAAGCTCCAGCTGGAGGACAGACCTGCTGGTCACACCCTGTAATCAGAGGACATAGGTGACACACACACACCAACCTGAACAGCTCTGCCTTCTGAAAACCTTCTGAGATCATCATCAAAATTCAGACATGTAATTTAAGTACATTAGCTCCGAATTTATTTTAGATTGCATTGCAAGACGTTTTTAACATTTGTCAGTTTTTTGTTTCAGGTAATACAATATTTTTTGCAAGGAATACATGGGTTATTTCATAAATCCAAAGAGAAATGGAGGTGTTTTTTTTTGTTTATTTGTTTTTGCTTTTCCAGCAGAGTATTGTGCATTTATTTTATGAACTGGACTTCCAGATAAGTACTTTCAAAATCAAATGCTTACACTGGTACTACTCCTGACGATTTATAAAAGGTCATGGATCAGTTGGAAGAGTAGTAAGTTTAACAGCCCACACTTTATAAATGCCATATGGAGATTTTATTCATGTATCTCAACAGATCCCTGGGTAGTATATGTGACCATTAAATAATTAGTAAATCACATGTTTGAGGGCCTATATCATGCAAAATCAACTTGTTTGAGCTTTCAACTATGTTATAATGCAAAGTGGTGTTTTGCTTGACTCATGCATATCTAAGTAATCCTCATGAAATCTGCTCTCTATTCAACAGCCCCTCCCTGTCCTGGAGAAATGAACAGCCATCACCATCATATTTTGGAAAGTGTTAACCCTCCTGGAGGCACTTTCCTTGACAGCACTGCTCCTACAGAAAAAACAAGTGCCTCCTTTTCCTGATGAGTGAGCACCGATGAAAGGCAGAATGTGATCATCTCTACTCAAAGCTAGAAATGTGGTTCTTTTGGCAGCTAATCTGTACAGTGACAACAACGGTTCTTTGTTTAGCTCATTTCTAAGTGTGCAAATGTGTTTTTCTGCTGATGCACATGGGCTTTACCCAAACCTGAAGAGTCCACTTCCAACTGAAGAAAAGTGTCTATTTTCTGGCTGAAGAAAACAAACTGATATTTTATGACAGTGGCATCTATGACTATTATGCACTGAGCCACAACTTTTAGTGATATTTTAAACCACCTTGGGTTATCTTGCACATCATATTTCTTTTAAGATTTAGAGATAATTAATGGTGAAAAAAGTTTGTACCTCCTCAAGCATAGAACAAAAAACAAAATTAACAAGCAATACCAAGTTTTCCATACTGGTAGAAATTATCTTTTTGGAGAGAGGTAATTTTAGGCTATATTTTTAAATCCAAATGAATATTAGTAGTATTTACAGTCACTTTATTGCATCCAAAATTAGATACATTTTCAAATGTGAGTTATCAAGAGCTTGAGCAGATTATGATTTTATATTTATTGTCCCTGATATTTGCTAAATAATTTGAGAAAATGTGCTTGTTGTTTCTTATTCACTGTGTGATAGGGTTTCCTGTGAATGACTTTTTGAATGAGGTTTTGAAGTGCCTAGATCCGTATCCATTAAGAATTTTATGATTTCTGGGTAAATAAATGAATATTAGAATAACCCTTAAAATCTTTTATTTTATCTTAATCTCTGCACACTTAATCAGGCCTCTATATGTATTACTATATTATAACTTGGTTTCTCATGTAACTGTGTATCAGGGTTTCCCTAAATAATGCATAGAATCATACACAGTCTTTGTAGGCTACAGCATTGCCTATCTTGGGACCTGGAAATAGTAATAGAGTCAAAATTGCAGAGGGTCACCGCGGGCTAATAGTCTTGTTTATCAGGGTGGACCAAACAGGTAAGCCATTGACTTTAGTAATGAGATTAAGACAGATTGAGAGAAAATGGTGGAGAAGACAAATAGAGTTGGAGGAGGGGTACAAATATAACACAGCTCGGAGCAGTCCCTTTAAATGAAAAGATAAATAACATAGATATATTTGTTTGATTATAAAAGTAGATGAAAAATGCCTAGATGAGGGCCCTCCTACAATAAAAATATTTCTTCTTGTTATCCTTTGGTACATGCTTTAAAAATAATATTTCAGTATGAACCAGGGAAAAGTGATTCCTAAGTTATAGATATTACAAAGTATGACAAAATAAAAAATGTCAACCCCTAAATTAAAAAACAGTTTTTAAATGTGTTATTTGTTACCATCGGTGTACTTTCTAACTGTGTTTAAGATGTCATGGCATTGGTGGCAGATTTTCTAATATAACTTAATTAGGAAAATACTTGGAAGTTTTTTTTAAAATTATTATTGGACATTTAATTTAGAGAGTGAATACGTTTGAACATATCTACCTTTCAAAACAAGTGAAACATATACTGTAGGTGCTGTATATAATCAAATGTAAATGTGTTTATATATTTTTAAAATGAGTGATCCTGCTGCAAGGCAGGCACTGTATGGTTTTCTAACACACTAAATTGAATAATGTAAAGATTGTACTTTCTGCTTTCCATAAAGCTAGTACCTCAGTTGATATTGCACCAATTTCAACTTATACAATGGCATTCTTTGCAATGAAGAATTAATTTAAGTATTTTTTTCTAACTAACAGCTGAATAGTGACAGTAGTCAGGAAATACAGTACAACATCTGCCTGTCCTTCTTCCGTACAGTCTGTGTATAGACCAACTCAGGTTATTAGACAGGACCCTTCCTTAAAAGTAGTCCACAGTCGACAGGGTGTCTTTGAGTAAGGTGAGGGAGGCAGTGCGGGGGGTGAGCTCCATCCTCATTGTCACTTTTTTTCTTGCTGGTTTAGCTTCAGCAATGAATAATAGCTAGACAGCTGTGTTGTCCTGGATCAGACCATTGACTTTGCTGTCACCTGTACACCTCAGGAGTTTTACAAAATGGTCCACTGAGGTGCATGTGTGTACAGTGAAAAGGGGGTTATTTCTCAGGTACTGGGAGATGGTTAAGAGTTTTAAACAAGAGGTAACCTCACACTGCTGCAAAAGTCCATTGGAGATTTCAGTTTTAATAGGTCAGCACTGATTATCCGGCAGAGAGGGGAAACGTCATCATATCTTTAAGCTTTTTTTTCACATGAATCATACAAAAAAATCTATATAAACAGATGAGAAAATCTGTTCCCTCTTTTACCATGTGACAAGCACAGAAAGCTCCATTTCTAAAATAAAAGACAATACAAGACTTAATGGCAAAGACGTTTTTTAAGCATCTTTGCAGGATAGTTTTTTTTTTTAAGTTTGGCCCTTTATTTGATGTTAAGACCATAAGAAAGAGGCAGGCTTTCCATCTATGTAATTTAGCATCCCTTCTACAAGGCATTTCTCATGTGGTGGTGATAAAGTTTATGAGTATTATATGGAAACATTTACTGTAGAAAGTGATTGACACAAACAGCTTTCTCTATAAAAGAGCAATACATCCATAGTTTCATAGTGTCATGCCAAGTTTAAATTAATTATTTGTCAAATTAATCAACACCTTGTCAAACAATGGCTAAAAAAAAATACAGAGGACGCAGTGTTCTTGCATTGTGTGCCTTATTAACAGTTATAAACCGGGGGCTCTTTCATTACTCAGACTCCCTGGTCACAGTTTTTGTGACGGACTTATTAATCTCTAAAGACAGTATTTTTATTTGTTTTAATACAGAATGCATAAAGAAAGGTTTGATTAACCCAACAGTGGAGTCGGATGTAGGAGTTTGCGCTGCAACCAGAGGGTTGTCGTTTCAAGGCTTTCAGTGTAGTTGTGCCCTTGGGCAAGACATTTTATGTGCATTGCCTATTGATGGCGGTCATAAGGCCCGGTGACACCAGTGTACGGTAGCCTCGCTTCTGTCCCAGGACAGCTGTCGGCTACTATTATGTAGTTTACCTCCATTTGTAGCTTGGTGTGTGACTGTGAGTGTTAATAGGTAAATGACTGAAAAAGGGTTCCTTAAGTACAGGCCATTTAGCATTTACCATATGAAAGTTTGCCTTGTGATGTTCTTTCGGAAGAACATGCTGTCTGATTATTTTTGAGAAGCTGTTCAGATGCAAAACTGGGTTCACCGATGCGGTTTGCGCCTCTGTTAGTGTGACTACAGACTGTTTGATCTGTGGCTCTGCAATGGCTAAGTATTATGGAAAGCTTGCAGCTCATTCTAACATTTTGTTTATATATTTTTAGCTTTCATGGGATCGAAATCAGAAAGGTCTTAAATATTGTCTGCCTTTCCTTTATATCTGTTAAGATTTGGTTTAGCTGTGTTACCATATTTACTTTTCCATACTTAGTTTTCTATGTACACGCAGCTCCTTCTCCCCATTGTCCTTTCCAACAAGATACTCTTTTTGTGCATTATTGTTCACCTTTGCCTGAAGCGCAGTTGTATGATAATCGGTTGAAGGAGGATGGTAGGTGTGATAGATGTAATAATCCTGGGGGTTGGCTGGGTGGCTGCTGGTTTGTCTACTGAAACTAATTGGAACAAAATGCTTCCCTGTTCTCAGAACAAGAATGAGAAAAAGAGGGCTAAAGACCAAAACCTGTCTGCCACCGTAGGTATAGGTAGAATATGCTACAAGAAAATATAGAAGCACAGTTTAACATGTATCCCTTTTATTGTGAATTGCAAATCAAAAAGAAAACTCTTGAGAAATTCACTGCATTTAAGTGAGAATTTACGTTAAACAAAAATAAAAACTGTGCGTAATTGTGAACTACAAAAAGATATAAATTTTTTTAAGAACTGTGTTGTGTTCTGAAATATAGAGAATTTTACTATGTATTTGTTTTAAGAGCGCCTTTGTAGATCTGCCATTCAGTTCAATTTTAGCTAAAGATCTTTTGGGCTCACCCCCAGCTTACACTGTGGCAAGGAAACAAAAAACAAACATGGGACATCTAGGATGCTTATGAGACACAAACAAAGACAAATGCTTCTTCTTCAGCTGTGTGTTCCCTTTTCTACTTACTTTTACTGTGATGCTTTACATTGACTCCCCCCACCCCTTTACCTCTTCTGTTTTATTGGCATCATCCTGAGGTTTTGCTGGCGTAGCTCTATGATGATGACAAAGACTCTTTGCATGTAGGAAAAGCAGTTGTTAATCTTTTTTTTTTCTTTGGGACCAAGTCAAATGCAGGACTTTATTTTACTCTGTGGGAGAGTGGGACAAAGAAAAAATCGGCACAGTCCTACACAAATTGGGACATCTGGTCACCCTGCCCTTGGAGCTCCTCTGGGTTTCCTACACCAGTAGAGGGAAGGCAGATGCAAAACTGGGGGTTAAATGGAGCCTAGGTAGAAGTTCAACTGAAGAAATTTGTTGCCCTCCTACATCCACATGCGACACAGCCAGTCAGCTTTGAACCACACCTCAACGAAAGCCAATCGGCATCTAAAGTTCTTAAAAGGCCTCCGATCCGCAATAGTCTGCTCCTGTGCGCAAGAGGCACTGTGTGACTTCCTTCAGATGACACCATTTCAACCCACCTCCAGCCCCTCCTCCACCATCGTTGCTAAAGCTTCATCAGAGTGTCATTCCTCCCAGACTCTTACTGTGTTCCCTGTCTCATCTCAACAGGTTCAGCAGGTGACCGCCATGTTGAGCCTGGTTCTGCCAGAGGTTTCTTCCCAATAGGGAGTTTTTCCTCTCCACTATCACTTCATGCTTGCTCATCATGGACAGGTTCCCTCAACCTGTGTTATCCAACTGGACTTCCATCTTCCAGGTCCCTGGGTAAAGCTCTAGTATCAGCTCACACAATCCACTGGATCTCCCCATAAAGCTCAGTATACCGTCTCGCTAACCAGTAGTCTACAGTGTGACCAACTTCATCTATCTCCACTCCACCACCAGTTTCAGGCCTGTGGGCAAACAGCCCTATTCTTTGCTCCTGTTCATGCATATCTATCAAAATTAAGTGCTATGTTTCCCGCCGAGGTCTGAGCGCCAAAGACAAAGTAGTTGTCTCAATAAATTTCTCTTAATTGTCTTTTCTCCTTCTCTTTGTCCTTCTCAGACTGAAATGTTGTTTATTTGTTTCTGCACAATAGCTTAAAATCAATCTATCTGTATGGACAGCATTCCAATTATATATTAGACCTGGGATTTGAGCATTCTTACTTTATAGGAAGAATTCTGTTTAGTTTTTTTGATTTTCTTCTTCACATGCGACTCATTTAAAGAGACCTCAATTGATGCCGCCCTCACAAGTTTGATCCCGCCCTGTAGACCATTCATCACGTCTTCCCACCCTATCCCTAATTCCCATTTCCTGTCAGCATACTTTTAAATAAAGGTTCCTAGTTCCAATGAAAATGGGATATCTTAAAGATTTCTTTACTCATTGGTTATATTGGATTTTATATTAGGATATCAAAGAAAAGGCACAACAATTAAATTGAACACCATTTTTAAATTGATCAAAGATTTAAAAACCATATGTAATTTTTTTCTTATGGAAATAGTCTAATCAATATACATGTTGTCATTTTGTATTCATTATACAGATAAGGATTTTTAATACAAATAAAGTGGAAAAAAAGCATGCATAATTTTGTCATGCCCTATACTTTGTAAGTGCACAAAACTTAATATGATATATACCTTTAGCAATGCTGTGCTTGTTTTGCAGAACATTTCTCATCAAACCTACAAAATAAAAAATCATGGACACATTTATTTAACATAGAGCCATAGAGGCATTACAAACATGTCTGAAAGCAACACATCAGCAAGCTTTCAGTTCTATTATTGAAGGTTGTGTACCTCTGTCCTTTTCACAACTCTTTTGTCTCTTTCTTCAACTGTAAAAACTTCAACTTAAGATGTCACTCGTGTGTCAGTTTACCCTTGAAGATGTCTGTGAATGGATTTTGATGAAGTGAAAAACATATAAGCCATCCTTCAAATGGGACTGGATCACTGGGTTGTGAAACACAGCAGAGGACAAAGAATCCTGTCTATGCAATGACAATAGACACCAGACTAGTTCCTCTGTCTGAGGTGCATTGTAGCAGATGTGATTTCTGCTGCTTGTCTTTATCTTATGTCAGTTTTGGCCCATTCTGAAATTGCTGAAATAATGGCTTCTATGGACTTTATAAAAAAAAAGGCTATATTTACATTAATATGTATACTTATTATTTGATTAATCAGAACAATACATTGTATAGCTCTATAACAATAACTTCCAGGGGAAAACAACAAGGTTATTTGGCACAAATGAAAAAACAGTTAATAGGGTAGCAATTTTTCCCAGGTGATAAAACTGATGGTTGGGAAAGCAATCTGAGATTACATCTGAATAATAAACCACAAAGTTACTGCAAAATCTAAAACATTTAGCTCACAACATTTAGCCAAAATTACACTCACTGTAAACATCAGACACATGTGAATTTGTGTTTACACTGTTCCAACAATGTCAAGCCTGACTATAAACCATAACAAAGTTATTACTTTATAAATATGGTGATAACATTAGAAATTATAACAGCATTTATTAAACTGAATGTTTAGACAATGCTAAAGGAAATAATCACATGGGCTCATTTTCAAATGTCATTGAGAATGTAATTGTTTAGAAAAATTAGAATCAGAGTACATAAATCATGTTCTCTGTGGTTTTGAGGCAAGTAACTGGAAATAAAGCGATATGATATGCGGTTATAGTTTTACCTTTTAAGAAGAAAAAACTCTTTAGGGTTTAAATGAGTTTTGGGAAATTCAAGATCCCTTCCCACTCTATATCCAGCTTGGGCACAGACTATTGTGTTAATAGATGTCAGTTCAGTTATTTCTAGCCATCTTTACTGGTCTAAGTAGTTTGGAACAACTAGTGTGATTTAAGTCCTGCTATTTCAAAATATCGGCCCCTTGTTTATATACATTTTTAAGAGTATGGCAGAAATACGCATAAAATAAATAAATAAAAGATGTGGAATAGAGGGAATCTTTCATATATTATTTTTTATTACTTTCTACCAATACAGAGATTTACTAATATAACAAGAGATACGGTTTGGTGGGGTTGGATCCAGTGTCAATAAGGAGTTGTAATACCAACACACAGATTGGAAATTTCCAGTCGATACAACATTTTGTGCTGTAATGTTGTCTGCTCAAATGACTCTCCGAGTGAATCCCTGCTGGTTGCTCTGCTAGCTGGCTGTTAACTATGGAATGGATTTCCTGAACAGAGGCGGGTCTCATGGGAAGCTCCATCCTGGAAATCCATTCCGCGTTTAGCAGCCAGCAGACCAGCACAGCACTGTGGTTTACTGATTTTTAATCACATGTCCACTGTGTCAAAATGTTTTACACTGCAGACATTGCAAAGCCACACAGCTACATATAATGTTTGCAAAGTCTTTGAAGCTCCAATTCAAACTTCAAAACAATAGATTTAAACAAACATTTGGAAAAAGGACCCAATTACAGAGTTAAATGATTTCTTCGGTTAGTCAGCAGAAAGACAAAAGTTTGGGTAGCAGGAAGCAATTCTGGAGTCATTAAAAAATAGAGGCAAATTCCAAGAAGACAACATGACAGCTAAAGGCATTACTGTGAATGTTTTCCTTATTGCAACTTTTTATGTGAAAATAAAAAACCTTGATGAGTTTCTGCTGCAAACCAAGTATTTTTAGCTTATGTTGCAAAAAAGCAGCTATGTTTAAAAATTACTTTAAAATGTGTTTTGATAAATTTGCCACATATTTATTCTGGATTTAATAAATACTGATAGTCACACTGAAACACTCGCACTTAGATCAGAATTTTTCCTACTCAGCAGGATGTCATGTTTTTTTTTTTTTTTATATATTTTGGTAATACTTAATGCATTTATTAATATCATAGTTCCCAGCAACAAATATATTGGAATAGAATGCTGATGCCTTTTATTTTCTCACAGTTGGTAAATTCATTGGCAGGGTAAGTAGGCAGATGAAAGCAGAAAAATCATGTCTATAAGTTCAACTGCACAGCAAAGTAGATAAACAAATCTTAGAAATAAAACACTTTACAGCTAAAAAAAACAAAACATTGTTAGTTTAAATGGAAATGTTAAAGTTATAAAAGGAAACGACGGGTTCAATTCCCTGCCCGAGGTCTTTCTATGTTATGTAGCCTCTCGCCCATAGGCACCAGGACCCCTAGCAACCCCAGCAGGGATATGCATGAGGGAAAATTGATTGACTGATTGATGGATATATAGCAGACAAGAAAAAAGGCAGATTGGTGTTTGACTAAATATGAAAATACTTTTCAACAAATTTGGAAAGCCAGAAAAAATTATTACAACTTATTTTTAAAGGAATATTACCTTACAGCCAAGACGTTAAAGCTTGGGAACAAATGAGTTTTCCAATAGGAAAATAACCCCATACCAAATTAGATTATAAACAACAAATTCAATATTTCCAAGTGGGAATCATGAAGCCTTGATCTTAGTACCAAAGAGTGATTAGTGGCCAACTTTCTGCTGTTCCTGTCTTTGATATGTCAATCATACAGTTTAACCAATCCAAACAACAGGTAAAGATAATTTGCTAACAAAGTACAGATAGAGGATATAGGTCAATGATGCAGATATGCATGAAGTGTGTTACAGCTGATGAACCTGCTATCCTTCATACCTCCCCTGTTCCCACTGGCATGACATCTCTGTCAGTCACCTATCTTTACAGCTGTTCAGCAAATCCTCAGTTGGCCTTTTCTTTCAAGGATGTCTACACAGAGATTCAATAACACAATCCAGAAGAAGGAAAGCTAAAATGTGATGGAGTTTCTCATAAGAGGTAATTTAATTTCTGAACAAACATCCTTGGTTAAGTTGCGGACAAACCTCATGCGGGACTCATGAAACATGACTGCTAGTGCATCTCGCAAGCATACCTCCTGCAAACACTACATAATCATATGGATTAACTCCACTAAGTCCAGTAGGGGATACTTCAGACCAGGAGAAGATACATTTTTTATTCATGAGAACAGAAAAGAATTTCTGTTGTATTTGAGGAAGAATATTGAATCAATACCTTTAGGGTTTGCATAGACAGTATGATTTTTAGTGATAGAACTGTGATACCTTTAACCATGTACAGTGGAAACTCTGGCCCAGGAGTGTAAAATGTATTTTTGTTTGTTTCTGCCAGTCCGGTATCATCAGGTATTTAAAAAAGCTTGTTGGAGCTGTGTGAAACATTTATTTTTATTTGTTAATTTACAAAGAGTACACTGCTCTAGTTTTATAAATGTACTCCTTTTAATTAGTGTTTTTAGCTACTTGCCTGCCCCCTTATCTTTATTCCCTTAGAAGACAAAGCTTGTAAACTTGCAGCCAGCAGAACAGATCATCTGCAGAACCTTTGATTGACTCCTAGGTCAAGCATGCTGAGAAGAACCGCCTCCATCACTGGATTGACAGGGAAGGCTAGAAGAATGGGAAATGTAAAAGTCATCCTTATTGAAAGTCTACTTGATTAGGGTGTTAGAATCAAGTAAACTTTTAATTGTTTTGTCAGGGTAAAACAGTCGACTGCCTGCTGAATTACTTTTATGCAGAACTAAACAGACCACAAGCATCCAGTATCATCCTACTGCCCTGCTCTTCTGTCCTCTACTTGTGACCTGTATTAATGGCACCAGTTTGAACTTGTTATCTGCATATAAGCCACAAAGATTCAGCCTCAAACCATCAGTCTACAAATTCAACCGTGGCCAAGGCCAAAGAGCTGTTGCACCGGTGTGAATCTACAATAGGCAATCAAGTTAGTATGACATAAATTGTATGAAAATGAAACATATACATACTGTATACATACATCACAAGACCGTTGTTAATCTGCTTTGGATGGGACAACCATTGGCTACCGGGGGCCACTGTGAAAACTAATCCCATGATGCTTTGCTTTCCGCGGAGAGCTCTCCTCGCAAAGCATTCTGGGATGTATCTGCTTGTCTAGTGACCATGGATGATCACTACTTTTCAAGGTACATTGTGGGAAATTTGGAGTCAACTACTTTTTCATCAACTAGACATTCAGACACTGATCTAAAATGGCCTAACCATTTTGTAGTGCCCTATATAGTGTTTAGGGCGGACCTTCGAACACAGCCAAAGACTGAAATCAGTAACGCATTTCAGAGGAGGGGCTAAAATCCTGCAGTGCAAGACCTGTCCATTTTAAAAAATATGTGAAGGGAAATGTAAGTCTGCCCATTGGCAGCCCCACAACATCAATGCTCTGGAGGAGATCTGCATGGAGAGATGTGAAGAAATTCCAGCTGCAGTGTGAGCAAACATATACCAGTTCTTCTAGATCCTTTTTCCTCTTGCAATACCTAATATCTATGATGTCACACCAGTCCCTCCTGCAGGAACCAATTAACTATGATTTTACAACAGTCATACTTGGAAAGACTGAATAAATATGTTACACCACTCTCTCCTGCAGAGACTACCTAACGATATCACAATAATCCCTCCTTCAGAAAATAATAATCTAAAATGTCCCTCTTGTCCTTTCTACAGGACTTAACAATCTATGATGTTGAAATATTTCCCATTGTTTGAACCTAATATGGAAGATGTCAACAGGGATGTAGGAACAATATTCTGGGTTTTCTACACTCAGAGTTGGATAATCCAGGTCCAGAGAGTAAAAACCCTTTACAGAGGTTGGTTCCATCATGTCCATTTCAATATAACACAGACTGTGGCCTTAATTTTAACAAGGATCAAGGAAAACTAGACAGGAATTTTACTTTTTGGACCTGGATTATCCACCTCTTCCCCCAATGACAGTGGACCTCTTTCCATGTGAGTACATGAGGTGCAAAAGCAAAAAAAAATTAAAAATTAATCATATTTGCTATTTCTCCTTCCTGTTAACTGTGGGAATTCAGCTGTGTAATAATAGGGTAAAAAGATTTAATTGTTAATTAGTAGGGATGCACGATATAATCGGCCCCCTATCGGTATCGGCCTTAAAACTGAATATCGGACATCCACCCCACCGATATTTAACCCGATATTTGATCAGCTTCTGAGTTTCTAAAGTCTAAAAAAAAAAGAATACTACTTCTTCTTCTTCCTCAAAAACTTCTTTTTTACAGACTTAAAAACTTCTAAAGACGAGGGAAAAAATATCAATACATTAAAATATAACAATATCTTCATATGCTGATATATTGCCATTTAAAAACACCATATCAATCTCTTTTACTAATGAAATATTGCTATATGTCATCGTTATGCTACGAAATCCCCCAAAAATTCACAAAATTTTGCCATATTTTTATATGTTGATATATTGACGCGGTATCGATCTATTTTACTAACAAAATCTCATAAGAATTGGCAAAATATCACGAGAGTTTTTAACAGAACGATGAAATTTCACGAGATTTTGAAAGTAAAATAGATCGATGCCTCGTTTTTAAAAATCTATTTGCTATCAGCATATAAAAATATATTTGAGTATATTATTTTTCAAAGTGTCAGAAATGGATAACAAAACTGCTATTTTCAATGACTACTTATTTTTGTCCAGCTTTAACATCGGTATCGATATCGGTTATCGGCTACATGAGTTTTAAAATATCGGCATATCGGCCAAAATCCCAATATCGTGCATCCCTATTAATTAGTTCTACACAAAATACTTTTAATTTAATTTTGAGGACAAAGCTATAAAATTCAAATATGACAGCAGCTATTTGAGAGCAAAACCCTTCTAAACATATTTTTGTGGAAAAACAATGGGAGAAAATGAAACAAATGCTATGTGCATTATCCACATTTTAATTTCTACATCATAATTTGATATACTGTATATACTTTAAACCTTATTTCAAACATAACATCTCAAATAAATGGGAATTAGTTCAAAACATACAGTTGATAAATATTGATTATGAATCAATTCATTTTTAACCGAGCTGAACTTGCATTAGAGTGTAAGTTGCAATAGAGCGTAAGGCCAGTTATGTAGTTTCCATTTACTTCATTATACAAATTCATTGTGGACTGCAAGAAATACTGCCAAGCCTTTTGGCCAACCCCCGATAATGATCCAATATTACAGTTGAATGAATAAACCATATACCTTGCCACATGAGTGAAGGCATCAGGCTTGACATCAATATTTTTTTAAAAAGGTCACACATCAACACACATATAAATCATCACTAGCTGCTCTACACATTCTGCATGATGATGTAACCACTGTTGCAATTATAGAATTAAAGTGACCAGATTGCTGTAGTTGTATTGTTGGTTATGGTATAAATTTAAAATAAAAATAAATGAATAGACGAAAATCCTAGATTCATATCCAGATATTTGATACAGCTAATTAGTCCATACCTGTCTGGGTATCAGATCGGTGCATCTCTAATGAGTAACTTAATAACAGTTATTGAGATGTACTTTGACAAAAAAATATAGTTCCATATAATTTTATTGCAACCCACTGAAAAAAGACGACATGCTGGTTAAATTATGTAAAGTACTGAAGCAGCATGATATGTAGGTCTACCTGCATTGGAGCACCTTAAACAATGATATGACACAACGGTGAACTGTGTCACATCCTCTCACTGCTCATAATTGCTCTCCACTTGCCTTTAATTAAAAGACATAATCCCATTAACAAGCTGAAATAGGATTAATACTGCCTCAGAATCCAGCTGCCGCTCTATAATGAGTGTGATCATGTAGGTGTGTGTGTGTGAGCGAATGTGTCTGGTCCCCTGAGTCGAAGATATCACTAATACCACATGGGTGATGGGGGCAAGAGGAAACAGGCAAGAAAGGAGGGTCAGTATATAAGCAAACGGGGAATGATTTGAATTCAATACATTTATTAAAAAAAAATCAAAACACACATTTTTCGTTTGTATTGTATTGTTAAACCTGTTAGCAATTGGTTTTATATGGATAAAACACTCCCTCAACACATTAAAAACAAAATTTTTAAAAGGAATGGGACAAAATGATTGAATGACAAACAATGAGAGGTCACATCTTTTCCTCAGAGATGTTCCCCCTCATCACTGAGCAGAGGTGAGAAACAATGACCGTGAAAGGATGACATGCTCACACAACACCACTATTGTATAAATAACAAAGAGTGCCGCTGAGCCACAAGGATAAGAGGACACAGTAACAGGGGAGCCTTCAGTGTTCCTGAGTCGATTATGTCGTTGTTACCTCACAGCAATGCCTCCCTACATCTGTTCTGTTCTCTAATGTTACTCTTGTAAGCTACCCTTATTCCCATGTCTGCTTCGAGATCATCATATTTTCTGCATCCCCAATGGAGAGCACATTCTTCCTGTTTGGAAAAAAAAAATCTTAGACTTGATCTTCCTCTCTTTGACAAGAAAAGAGAAATCTTTATTATTATTATTATTATTATTATTATTATTATTATTATTATTATTATTATTATTATTATTATTATTATTATTATTATTATTACTACTACTACTATTATTATTATTATTAAAGTGAAAACTTAACTACATATGGTTATAAAAACACACATCTAAAAAATCTTACTAATCTTATCAGTAACTCTTTTTTCCAAAGACGTAATTCTATTTAATCTGGGCTTTTATTTAGGGATCATAGCCTTTAAAATTTTTCACATCTCTTAAATTACAACATGAAAATACCAATAGTTATTTGGATATCTGTAGTAAACTGAGACAAAGTACTGAAGAAATTTTAAAGTGGATAATTTTTTTTTTCTTCATTGATTTAAAGATAACTTTAAGGTGGTACAACATGAATCTAAGATGTTTGGTTGACTGATGTCACAGCTTGATTCCCAGGCAGTTTAAAGTGTATCATTCATTGCTATTCAGCACTTCTGAGTTGCTTTTGTTTATCCCAAACTTACTCAGCATTTACAGCCAAGGTCTCTTGGTGAATGTCTCAGCAACATTTCAAATCTAGAGATTTCCATTGTTTCTAACTTCTTGGTTGTAGCATGAGGTTAGTCATACAGTCAGGATGATCATCAGTGACAAAAATTTAAGTATTGTCTTAAATTTCCAGCTGCATTAAGACCCGGACTGACTGGGCTATTATAACACATTGGTATACTTTGATCCTTACCATGTTATTGTCACTCATACAGAAGTTTTAGGATGATTGCTCTGCTTGAAATATCAAAACTCATAATGTTGCAAATCTTTTACTGTCTTTAAAAAGTAATTTCTTTGTTATCTCCATCCTTCAACTGTGAGTAATGTGATTTGCATTCAATATCTACATGCTCCCCCTAACTTAGAGAACAATACACAACAGAAATTACCACAGCAATGCAGACGACACGCAACTATACATTACGATGTCAACAGGTGATGAACTATCAAGTGCTGGGTAAATGCATAGAAAAAAATCAATGCATGGATCTTACAATATTTCAGCTTAATCAAAACAAGACTGAAGTAATGATTTTGGATCAGCTTTAAAAAGTTATCATAAAGTCATAAATAGAAATCATCTTCATCATCAGGTTTACAATTGGGGTATAGTGATGGACATTAAACGTCAGAGATACATAAAGACATAACAAAGTTGGTCTTCTATCACCTAAAGAAACATCCTTAGGATTAAAGAACTAATGTTCCTGTAGAAAGCGACGCACATCACCTCAGTTCGAAAGTCTCTACTCTGGCTTCCTGTATCTCAGAGAATAGACTTTAAAATACTCTGTTAGTTTATAAATCACAACCCAACAGCACCAAAATATAACTTGTTGTCAGTGTTTGAAACACCCAAATTTCCTAGCTGAAGTCTACTCTGCATTCCCTACAGCTTACAGTAGTTCTCTTAGAGTTTCTCTGAAAAAACTGGTTAAGCCAAGTCGTACATAAGTGTTTCAAGGGTTTTATTAAAAATGTTTTAAAATTAAAGAATGTATATTCAATGATCTGTTATTGTAAGAAATTACTGACTACCTATAGAGTCCTAGAGAAACATACTTTCAAATACTGTTTCAAAACAATTAAAAAAAATTAAATAAAATTGCACTTAAGTTGAAACCTTATTTAGTAATCTATCAGTGCATCTAAAAATGAAAAAGTGCAATGATGTTAACTTTTCTAAATTAAATATTTTAACATAAAAACCGCAAACAAGGAACCAACAAACTAATCACTTCATGGGGAGGGCATATCAATTCACCATCTGGTGCCTCATTTCTAGGTTAATAAGTTAATGAGAGGCTTTAGTGACTGGCAAATCTACAACATAAAGAAATTAAGTTATTTCATTTTAGTGAGTGTTATATATTTAAATTATTCTTTGTTTGCCTTCTCATTTTAACATTTTTGTGCATTTTAAGTGCAAATGCAAATATCTGCTTTCTCCATGGTGGAGAGAGGCATTATATCTCAATAAGGAGCTCTATTGAAGATCCTCTGAATGTCTTTGTGTTGCCCTATGGCTTTGATTTCTACAAACTTGACAAGATATCACAAGAAAAGTTATAAAACAAACCGTGTCTAATGTTGAATTTAATAGAAATGTTAACTTTTAACCAAGAATAAATTAGCTTAAAATTGTAATTATTTTAATACAGAACATAATAATAATTGAACTTTATTAATATCACACTGGATAAATTCCCCTCTGCATTTGACCATTCCCCTTAGGGAGCAGTGGGCTGCCACTGTGCAGCGCCCGGGGAGCAGGGTGGGGTTAAGGGTCTTGCTCAGGGACTCAGAGTGCAGGCTGAGGGGATCGAACTGGGTACTTGCAACCTTCTCAAAGCACAATTGCACTGCACTAACTAGTATGCCAGCACTCCCCAACAAAATTCTTACCATGTTCAGTCTTTTAGAGCCATCAGATGATTTCAGGATCATCTAACCCTTAAATCTGGTTTGATAATTAGAATGGCGGCTCTTACAAAATGATAGCAACACAAATATTGCTCAACGTCATTTTGCTGTGGCTCTGCTTACATTATAGTGCTCAGCTAAGTTGTGGTGCACTCTGGTTTGTCAACAAGTAAATGAGTGAACTCAACCTATTCTACACTGCTACTCCAATTTTAGAGCAACAAAAGTGTCAAACTACTTCTGTGACATGCCGTGTTATTTGAAAAAGTTCTTGTCAACAGGTAGAGAACATGCAATGGTTCTCAGGATCCGGCTGATGGAAGAATTTAGTTTTCATTTTGTTAATGCAGCCCCAGCTCCTCTACTGTTACCATGGCCATTCTTGCTGCTTTTCTGAGTAATGCTCTGCTAGCCAGGTCAGTCAGTTTACATGCACGTCTTTGTGGGTTTGAAGTTGTACCATACTTTTTACCTCAATTTCACTCCTGACTTGTGTTTCAGGATCTTTTTGTTTGTCATTTCTTTCACCAATATTCTCCAAACAAAGCTCTGACGGTTCACAAAACATCTGTATTTATTCTGAGATTAAATCACTTTTTGATGGATTTACTAACAAGTTCACCTCTGAAAGCAATTGGTTTGACAACAATGAACAGATTTGCTTTTGTTTGTCTCATAAAAATGCAATTAAATTCACTGAAGTTCACGTCATGAAAATGTTACAGTGCTAAGACTTCTTTTGCTTAGGCACACAGTTTGACTTCACTTATTTATTAATGTTTCAATATGGATTTTTCCATGCTTGTACATCATTTTATGAATCACTATTATCTGCTTTCTAAAGAAAAAAGGGAACTTTAAAAGCAGTTTGTTACAAGAATCAAAGCAAAAGACAAAAGTAGGAGAATTTTGAATACCGGGTTAATAAGGAGAAAGAAAATATATTTTTTTAATTCCTGAAAAATGTGTGATAATGAATCTTCTGATTAAACTAACATGATGACACAATAAATATATTAATACGATCAAGTTTATTTAGCAGGTTAAAAAGTGTGCATGTACCAACAAAAACTCACTGACCTTCATCACTTTGGATGGTCATCTCCTGGTCAGTATTCCTGCAGCCAGCTCTGTCAGTCACACGTTAATATGTGTGTGTGTGTGTGTGTGTGTGTGTGTGTGTGTGTGTGTGTGTGTGTGTGTGTGTGTGTGTGTGTGTGTGTGTGTGTGTACTTGATGTGTCAGGGTTTGAACCAGTGAGTGGTGGAGTTCAGAGGGCCTGTCTGAGCTTTCTCTGTGGGCTTCTCTCTGACAAGACAGTAATGTGACAGCGCCAAAGAACGGACACATCACTGACATCAAAGGTTAAACTGATAAATGGAGCAAAAACTCTTTTTCACTTAAATATAGGATAGACCCAATCCCTGTTATCTTCCACTTCTGTGGAAGGTAGGATATATTTTTATTTATTTCATAGTATTGTTGGCTAAATGTTTCCATGTCAAACAGAATCTTTATTATTTTTGAATTACCATTTGATTAGGAAGAAGGGCTTTCAATCAGCGATTGCATAGCCCTGTACAGCTATCACAACCTGCAGGTCAGAAATCTTAGTATGACTCCTCGGGCTTCAGGACATCAATAGACAACATGTAACCAGGGCGTCACAGTGTGATCAAAAACTCTTCATGTCCATTCCTACAGAAAAGAGGGATCAGTGGTCAAACAACTTCTAATACCACCAAATACTTCATCCAATGGCATCAGTACATAACTACAGCTAGAAATATGTGTAAAAAGATCAATTGATCATTTACTTAAGGAAGCTTTCTTGGCAGTTTCTCTTATTGGTTAAGGTCCACAATCCCAAATTGAATATGTAAGATAATCTTTGAATGGAATTAAGGACAAAAAAATCGCTTTATGGCAAAACATTTACAAAATTAATAAGACACTGGATAGGTGTCTTAATGTTTCCAGAAAAATTGAGCAAAAGTCTGATTGCCTCCAATTTAAGCCTGAATGACTGAGAATTTGCACAAGAACAATACATTTTCCTTTCACAATTTTCTTTTTTCATAATTATCTTTAAAGTTTCATAACCTGAGGAAAACTTTAAAATGTGTGAATTCCTTTTCTAATCTTTGGGGGGTTTTTTTCCGTCAAGTTTTGTGTCTGGATGTAGGAGTTTCTACTTAGCACAAGAAAATTTAAAATGTTCAACTTTTCATATGACCACATTCTTCAAAGCAAAAAAAACTGTAACATTCTAGATTCTACATTCTTTATTTAATCTGGCAACCTTCCACTGTGATTGTGCAAAATGTAAAAAGAAATTGCAGAAGTATAAGAACCATACCCCTGAGATTTTGTAATGTTTTGTAAACTTCAGCTACCCAGAGTTTGTAGCACTGTTGCCTTACAGCAAGAAGGTTCTGGGTTTGATTTCCGGCCTTTCTTTCTACGTTCTCCCTGTGCTTGCATAGGTTCTCTCCCAATACTCCTCCTTCATCCCACAGTCCAAAAACATGACTGTTAATTGGCCTGACTAAATTATCCTTAGCTGTGTATGTGCCTCTATGTTGCCCTGTAACAGACTGGCGATCAGTCCAGTGTGTACCCTGCCTCTTACTCATGAAATGCCAGAGATACATTGTAGGCAATGGCTCCACAATGGCCCTTAAAGAATAAGCGAGTGAAGATGGATTTTCGAGACGTTAATGAATAAAAACATGGTGTTTATTGTCTTTCTGAAACATTAGACCTTTCCATAAATCTAGCCTATGTACACCTAAACAATATAAAGATTTTTATATCAGCCTCAAAGCTTTATGAACAGTTGCTAGTCAGATGTGTGCCACTTGAGTTTATTACTGTTCTTTTATATTACTGAAGCTGATATATCTGCTGTAAGTGGCTCAATGGAATACATCAGTGGATGTAATGCAAAGCCTGAAATGTGAAATAGAGAAGGTGCTTGTGCCCTCTGAATAGAAATGTACCCCGACTGTAAGGCCTTGACTCAAAGATTGCATAACACATCATACATAAAACATTCAGCTTTGCATATGCAACACACACAGCCAGGCAGACAAGCAGGCCTGCTAACATATGGTGTAACCTCCTATTCCCTTTTTCTGTCCAGCCAAGAACCACAAGTCTATCATAGGACAGTGTGTATGAACTGTTTGCGCCAATTTTCTCTGCGCTTGTTCCAGAGAGCATTGCCTTGGTTAAAAGATTCTAATCATAAAAGTTTTTCTCCTTCATGCAGAG
The DNA here is from genome assembly GCF_000732505.1 of Cyprinodon variegatus. Classification (NCBI taxonomy): domain Eukaryota; kingdom Metazoa; phylum Chordata; class Actinopteri; order Cyprinodontiformes; family Cyprinodontidae; genus Cyprinodon; species Cyprinodon variegatus. Next base: position 334,306 of record NW_015150748.1, read on the forward strand.
TCTTCTTTATTCTCTTGCTTACATTGACTTTCCACCACCTCATCCCCTCCACAGACCAGGAAACCCACAGAGTGAGTTCAGCACATGTTCATCAAGCTAAGGTTTGTGGAGGACTCATAAGGGAACGGATTAGGATTTAGCAGGCTGTGGTCCGGAGGCAATATAGGAAGAAGACACATCCAGGATCATGTTCCCTTTAAGCAAAGCAAGTGTGAGCTGATTAAAAATAAGGAGGGGAGTACTACATTAAAAGCAGCCACAGTTTCCTTCTAGTGTTTTATAAAAGTCACTTTGGTGTATCTTTCAAAGATAATGATGGGACACAAAAAGGCCAGGAGAAGTTTAAAACTCCAGGCCAGTCGAGCTGAAGTCTGTGATGAGAAGATGTTGAAAAGTGTGATAGGCCTTAATACAGAAGGAAAACTTCAAAGTAAATCTCTTCTAAAAGGAAACTTAAAATAGTTTGGGGGATAATTATGAAACCTAAGTGTGAAATTTCTTCTTTTTTTCCCATCCCTTAGCTCTGCCTCACTGTCCTCAAATTCACCTTGTTTTTTTGTGTTTTTTTTTCCCTGAAAACATCCTCCTTGTTACCTACCTAATCCCAGCCACTGTCAAGACTTAAATGCTGCTTTCAGCATGTGCCATATTTTCTGCATTCAGCATCATTTCTGGAAGCCTGACAGACAAGGAGAGAGAGAAAGAGAGCGCGAGGAGAGGGGAGGGCTGAAAGGGAGATAAAAAGCCACACTGTGGATTACACGTGCGTATATACACAAAAATATGCATATAAACATTGTGTGCGTCTCTATTTAATTAGCCCGGCGGTTTATCAGGGTGATCAGGAGTTCAACATGGCAAAGTTTCCTGTAGATAAAACTGTTTAGGGAAGTTGGGCCTAATGAATGTTGGGGAGCAGAGAGGAGAACGAGGAGGAGGAGAAGGAAGAGGAAGAGAAAATGATGAGCAAAGAGGGCACTTCAGATTAATTGCTTACCTGATACTTTTCCTTCCAAAGTATCATCCCTTTTTATCCAATAGCACTGATGAGAAAATGGACTCTAACAGAAACATCTCACTCAATCTTTTACATGGCAGCAAAAGAGTTGTGGATTTATAATGACAGCTTAACTGGGATAGTAAGAGATGGTGCCTATTTCCTCTGTTTAGACGTTTAAGACCTGTCTGTACTGATGGATCGACCACTGAAAGTTAATTGAAGTCAGTTTTATTTAAAGGAAATTCACCTCACTTTGCGTGTATGTAGTAACACTTGCAAGATTTAAATTAATTGTATTAACTTTACTTTTGTTATTTTCTTGTTGGAGCCAAGCCTAATATTAATTAAAGCTTCACATTTATGGCTCTGCTGTCATTTCCAGAGCAACCCCTGGTTATAAATCTATCTTGCTAGGTGACTGATACAGCGTTAGCTATTAAATATGAAAAACATAAAGAGCCGTTATGGGGGGTGTCCTGTAATGTGGTTTGTGTGAATCTATTTATTTTGTTTCGGAACAAAGAGGAAAAAAGTAGAAAACCTTTTGAGCATGCAATGTGCTCAGGTTAAAAAAAGGGGATGAAAAAAATGTGTTTTCTTTTACTAAAAATAAGGCCAAAAATTCTAGATAAATCTTTTTATGACAGACCACACCACTAAAGACTAGATTAGAACAGAGGGAGCAGCTTCAGTATTAGAGAGATTGGCAAAACTCAGAACAGGACAATTTAAAACCTTTTAAGGTGCACTCACACCAAACGTTGTGTCTGCTGTAAGGCAGTGGATTCATATAGTATTCCTATACAAATTGTCAGGCAAGAGAGGGGAAGCAGCCTTTGGTGAACTCCCTGCTGTGAGGGTGGGAGCCACTCCACTCTTGATGCTTATTGCTTGACAGAACTGGTGTTGTCAAACAGCCGCACTGTGCGGAGAGAGAGTGGGGAGATGACCAATGAAGTTGGGAATATGAGCTTTTCGAATTAATATCGTCGCAGCAACCAATCAGGGACTAGTTGTTGTAGGATAAAGAAGGGCAGCCGAAATAAACCGTTTTTCAGTTAAAATGTAAAATAGAGGAAATAATCTTGACAAATACGGAAAGGATGAAATATGGAATGCTCTGAAGAGATTTGGTGGTTGCTTTTAAAACAGCAGTTTTGGTTAGAGGTTGTGTTCGTCGCCCTCCCTTAAAGGAATAGTACACCCAAAACATGATTAGCCTTCATTTTCTACTCACCCCCATGCTGAACAACACTCTGGAGTACTTTTTTGATATCTCAAA
>NW_015150748.1:337072-339030 GCF_000732505.1 Cyprinodon variegatus
AGATATCAAAAAAGTACTCCAGAGTGTTGTTCAGCATGGGGGTGAGTAGAAAATGAAGGCTAATCATGTTTTGGGTGTACTATTCCTTTAACCCTAGTGCAGACCCCAGCCAGACGCTGCCTCTCCCCAGCAGTTCTACTCTATGCCCGGCTATATGCAGTAACGCAAAATCCGACTGCCATCCAGACGTAGCTCTGGATGAAACAAAGTGATCTACTTTTTCAGAGCTTCAAGGGCTTCCCAAAAATGTTGTGATCTCCCCATAAAAAGTTGCCCATAGAGAACAATTTAGCAGCAGTCTGTAATGTTAAGTTTCACCAATGCTTTTATTGTGCAAGAGTTTGACAGACAATGCTATAGGATCACTTGTGCTAATGACAGATCCAGGTTGAAATACTAATATTGGGAAACAATTATTCTGCCCCTTAAATAAGTTAAACATGCCCACTTTTATATTCAATACCAGAAAAGGAATGCTAGGTTATGTTATGCAATACATTTATATTCGCAAACGAGCGCAGATGTCTGCTCGGATGTTTACATCATTGGCTGAAATAAAAATGATTATATCTTAAAAACCAAAGCAGCAAAATCAACAGTTTTAATATTTCGCACATCCTCATGTCAAAAAATCTGAACTATCCCTTTAAGTGGAACAAACACCTAAGTTTTATTTTAAAGTGATTATATATCTAAAAACGAGAGAAAACAGAAACTGTTTCATTTAATACATTTTCTTCATAGATTGTTTTTGTGTTGTTTTTTGTTTTTTATCTCTGAGCTGAAAATGAAGCAAAGCATTGAATAAAAGCAAAGCACACTTAGAATACATTTACACACTATACATTATGTCGTCTTTAAATAGACTAAAGTTTGTTTCCTTCATTGCTTTGGACATTTTGGACAATAGGTTTTTGTTCACCCATGCAAGAAAATGCTGGTCTGGACCAAACAACCATGCCAAGAACTCCTTTTTTCGGGAAGTCTTGTTTGCTTCAAAACAGACCTTTTGTCCCTTTGCTTCTGGTTTGACATCGACCTACTGTAACCCACCTACAGTAAACATATTGCTTTTTTTAACTTAAAGATTAGTGAATAGTGAATGTACTGAAATCATACCAGATCCTCCTGTTTTGTCTAAGAATGTTGCTGCCAACATTCAGTGTGTCAGGGAATATAAAGTAAATTGTAGTGAACTGCATTAAGTTAGCTGCTCATGACATTCACAGTGATTTTAAAACTGTAATAAAAGTACAGCCACACAAAACAGAAATACAGAATGCAGGATATCTATGATACTTTTTCTCAGTCTTCTTGTCTGTGTTCCCAGTCATTTCTGTCCAAGAGTCATTACTTTTGGGTTGATGTAATCAACTGGTTTTCCTTAGACAGAAAACTTTGAACCAATCTGACTTTATGATCTGGTTGAATTATCTCTGTAAAGTGCCTTGAGATGACATGTGTTGTGAATTTGTGCTATATAAATAAAGTGAATTGAATTACTTTGGCTTGATTTACAAATTATAGTCCATTTCCATGAAGTACAATGTGAGAGAACCACATAAAAAACTAAAGTCCACCTTTGGTCCAGACCAAATAAAAAAGGGCTTGATCTACATGTGTTAAACGTGTAAACTTTGTTATACATGTAAACAAGTTTTATTGATCATTTAAAAATTTAAATAATCAAAAACACAGGCGAAATCTATTTAGCCTTTATGTCCACATGGATTTACAGGACATATGATCAATAGAATGTGAATATTTCCAGAAGAAGGATATACCAATGTCTCAGCGTACACCTGAAAGTGCCCATCCCTGTCTTGTGCACAAGAGATTTAGCTTTCAAGTAAAACAAAGAAAGATGAAATCATCCAATTAAATTCTTTTCACAGCCAAAGAATATTTCATACATGGAAAAAAAACTGATTGACACACTTTTAAACACGTTTATAGAA
>NW_015150748.1:340089-354210 GCF_000732505.1 Cyprinodon variegatus
CTGAGCTCCTGAGAGCGACCCATTCTTTCACAAATGTTTGTAAAAACAGTCTGCATGCCTAGGTGCTTGAATTTATACACCTGTGGCCATGGAAGTGATTGGAACACCTGATTCCAATAATTTGGATGGGTGAGCAAATACTTTTGGCAATATAGTGTATATATACACACACACATCACAGCAAAAGAATTGGAAAATACTTTTTATGTTTAATTTTTTTTACATCACAAAAGCTTCCATCTCTTAACACATGTCTGTACAATCCTCTGTCCTTGAAAATGTATCAATGCATTCTGCCCCTGCTTTCTACTCGGACACTATATAAATATATATGTATGTATGTATGTATGTATGTATGATAAATATATAAGCTACACCACTATGACATGATGGCCTGTTTCTATTTAACTGACTGTTTCTATTTGAATGTTAACCTTTTACTTGCATTTAATTCTGTTTTAGCACATCAGAAGTACTGAATGTAGGCATCAGATTACCGTGCTGGTGACTGACCCATTGTTTCCTTGCTTACGGTGTTCAGTGGGCAGAATCTTCTTTGTTTATAAATCAAAGTGTTGTAACGAGGGGTTTGTGCTAGGTTTTTTTCTTTCAAAATCCAAGTCCGGGTGGATATATAATGCTACAGTATTGAGTCCTTTACTATCACACAGTACCTTAAAGTAGGCGTGAAGCATTTTTAGAAAAGCATATACTGCTGTATATTTCCCATTTTATGTCTCATCTGTCTATTCTGCATTAATTCAAGATACTTCAACAATATTGCATATGTTTATATTTAAAAACAATATCTCTAATCTTTCTAAACAGGCCTCTTTCACCTGTACTGTAATGATTTTTAACACTTTAATAGCTAACTAAATAAAAGCACTGCCTAATATATAGTTGTTGGGCTTTATGCTAATTCATGTTGCTGCATATGGAAATTTGCAAGATTATGCCTGCCGATATTTTTTTCCATATTTGAATAACCTTTCTCACTATGAATCTGTATCAGGTTGAAAGGGAACCAAAAAAAAAGCAATGTCATATTAATAAGACAATTCAGCTCTAATAGAGTAAAAAGTAGAAATAATGATAACTGAAGGGAAGAAAAATAGATATTTCTTGTACCATCTCTGAAGCCTCTCAAGTCTTTTGTTGTGAAGAGAGAGCTGAACCAAAAGGCAACGCTCACAATTATCTGGTGGGTCTACCTTCCCACCCTCAGCTATAGTCATGAACTCCGAGTCATGACCAAAAAAACAAGATTTTAGATGGAAGTGGCTGAAATAGGTGAGGAGCTTGGCTGTGCAGGAGAGGTTTGGAGTAGAGCTGCTTCTCCTCCACATTGAGAGGAATCAGCCGAGGTGGCTCGGGCTTCTGTTTTGGATGCCCCCTGCCTGTGTTGCTTAGGCAATCCTGTATTGCATTTATGTCAATAAAGCAAAGTTTATTGAAAAATTACTTATTGTTTATGTGGATGCTGGACGGTCTATGAACTAGTCCGACAACAGAATATCCCTCTTGTAAAGGTGTAACCCTCAGAATAACAATGTGCTGACTGTGTATTTCAGACCCGTTAAGAGAAAGAAACTGCATCTAGCGGTGCCACCCCCACTGAGGAACACTACTGCATTGTATCACATTGACTGTCCAACTGTCTAATACTTCAGTTTACTGGAGCACAAATGATCACTGTGGTTTTTGTGCCACTTTCAAAATAACATCATGCACAAGAGGACAATTTTCCACATCTAATTAGGAATCAGAAAAGCATATTGCGAGAAGTGCCTTCTTTAAACATTTAAGTAATACATAGTGATTTGATTGATGTTTACAAACAATAAGAACAGAAATCATATATATATATATATATATATATATATATATATATATATATATATATATATATATATATAATATTTGGCATTTGATAGATTTAAATCCCCTAAACATGGGATAAAAATGCATCTAACCATGTTAACAATCCTCTAAAACTGATTAACAGTTGTCTCAGTATAGGTGTGTAAGAACTTGCACAAGAACTTGCACAAGAAAGAAAGAAAAAAAGATAAGAGAATCTTTCTTTCTGATAATTCTATTTTGTTTTGTTTTCAGAAAATAGCAAAAAGAGCTACTTGCGTAAATGTGTCCATATTTTTAGCCAGGATGATATTTAAAATTAAATACTAAATTTAAAAAAAACTGAATAGGAAATACTAAAGTAAAAAATATATATATATAACCCACTTTGAAGAATTTTTTTTAATCTTTAAAATGTACTTATGGTGAAAAACAGAAAATCTGTCAATGTGAGATTGTGCATCTGCAATAAATGATGAATATCCTTTAAAATTTTTGACAAATTCCAACACAGATAATTGTGTATTAAAAAAAAAATACTCCGTCTGAGGTCATGCATTTGTACAAAAGTTTAATGCCGAAGTGTAGGTCAATCTTAATATCATATAGGTTGGATTTTTTTTCCAAAATTTACCGACCAAATTCCAGAGTTTAGTCAAAAAAGAAAAAAAAAGATATTACATAAAATCATTTCAATTTTTTTTTTTTTTTAAAGAAAGTTAATTGAATAAAGGGCTGTAACAAAATCTGCATCGTCTCACACTTTCCATCATGTAGAGCCAGTCTCTCCTAGTTAGAATATAATCACATCTAATTAGGGAGACTTCATCCTTCCAGCAGGGAGGGGAAATGTTGTCTTAGCTCTTTTCTATTTAAACTTGTTCCACCATTCCCCTGTCGGCTTTGCTGCTGTTTTTCTTTCTACCGCCTAAAATGTATCTTTCCAGTCTTTCCCTTGGTGTCCAGGCATTGTTTTGAGAGAGAGTGGGTGGGAAATCCAGAGCAATTTTACTTTCTTTCCATTTCACAAGTATGTAGGTATTATATAAAAAGGGAAAATAGAAAATGGGCCAAAAAGGAATACTACTTCTTAGTTTAAATTTGCTTTTTTGTTCTAATTCTAATTATATTAGAATTATATACTATACTAATTCTTTTATATTTTTGGTAACTTTATATAGTTTTTATTTAACTGAAATATAATGTTAGGGATTAATTGCAATAATTTGTACTGTATGTTTTATGGTATAACAATAAATTTTGTCAAATTCTCAATATTCAGTAATACTAAGAGGAAGAAATCCTCTGCATTATTTAGGATTTACTCCCTAAAATGGTCCCCACCATATGAAGGTTATTCATATGACTCCAAGATTAGGCAATAGTTGAAAAATCAGGAAGAAGAAAATTGAATAAAAAAAAAAAAAAAGAAAGGAATAAAAATGAAGCCAGTTATTGGTGTCTGTTATAATATCCGATACAAATCAATACCATACGGAAATAAAACACACTTGCCTTTAAAAGCAGTGTGTAGTCCATATAAATATTAAAATATTCCAAGAAAGAATCATAATACCATAAGCAGAAAATCTATTCCCAACAAAAAAAAATGGAATATTCACTTCAAAACCAGCAGTATATCATTTGAGTTCTTTGATAAGCAGTTCACAAAAAGAGCCTTGAAAGCCTGAGAATCATTTCAGAAGGAGAACAGAAGAACAGAGAGAGAGAGGAGAGAAAGGCAGCCAACAGACACCATCTGGGTCCAGCAGCACAGAAGAAGGTAAATGAGTTTATACAATATCGTGCACACATACACAAAAAAGCTCCAACAAGCAAAACAAAAGAGTAATGTGGATTTTTTTCACTGGTCTACATTATAGCTGGACAGGTTGTGTAAAATATATCAACCAGAGCAAATGCACGGTATTGCCTTCCTGTATTATTGATGTCCATCACTGCAATTCTCTCACCATAGCCACTCTAAACATGACCCTGACCAATAGGGGTGCTGTTGGTGAGTCTTTGGTGACCCCATCTGGCAGAAGATTGGTTAAAAGGCTTGAACTAAAGAGAGAGTGGTGTGAAGAAGACAGACCACCCATCAACAACAACGCCTATGATTGGATAAGCCCATCCCTGCGTCACTCCCCTGAATCGTCTTCTTTATTTCCAGAATGTGGCCTGTGATGGCTGATCGTATTCCTAGGATGAATGTGGGCCAGTGCGGGCAAGAGGAAATTGGAAATTACTAAACTCTGTGTGGCAAATAAAGAGCAGCAGTGTTACAGCAGGCTTCCTTCTTGGTTAAGCCACCCACCCTGACAGATCGGTCCCTTCAGTGGAGTGAAGAAATGAAACTAAATCTGAGGCCTTCTGCTGGATCAGATGTGACTTTCTGTGTCCACATGTGGAAATGTAAACATGTGAAAAATGGTATTTGGATGATTTTTCTTACTTTTTTTTTTTTACTAGTTTGTTTTGGAAAATTGTTCTACGTGCCAAAGCCTAACCTAGATTATTGCATGAAGAGAAAAGAAAGTATGACTCATGAAACATAATTTTGACCTGATCCAATTTCATATCTTTACCCTCACACCAACCTTTCCCTCTGTATCTAAGAAGGGTTTAATTTTTTATTTTTTCAGACATCTGCCACTTAAGATATTTCTATTATTCAAACATTAATTAATCTTGCAGTATCTTGTACACCCATTAAATATAAAACAATAGTAGCAAATTAAACAAGGTATGAGAAAAATAACTTATTAGTTTTTAGATAACAAAAAAAGTACACTGTACAGTATTAAGCTGATCAAAAATACCATACTAAGGCCAGGAAGTTTAAAAATGCATTATTTATTTGTTTCTGTTCTTTATTTGTGGCAGAAACCAGAAATGATCTGTGTTATTTCTTTACAAAATATTGATGTACATAAATCCTGTATGTTTAAACATTTTGACGCCTACAGCTTCTATTGAAGCAGCTCTTTTGATGGTATATTGCCAATACATGATCAAATAACTGGGTGTGGCATTTGGCACAGCAGTAGCGTGCCTGACCTACATACAGAGGCATCAGTCCTCAGTACAGTCATCCTGGGGTTGACACGTGACCCTTTGAGACCCAATGCTCTATGTCTTCCTCCTCGCTCCAGCCCATTTCCTATCCATTAACTTTGCAAAAAAGGCTACATGTGCAACAAAAATATAGAAAAATAGAAATTGATTGCAGTCTAAAACAAATCATAATGTAATGCTGTTGGGTGATTTTTAAAACACAAGCGTTTTAATTCATGCATATTCAGGAATAAAAAATTTGAAAATACTGATTATGGTCCCTGCGACAGACTGGCGACCCACCCCATGGACTGCTGTAGATAAGCACCAGCCTCACTGTGACCATGACAAGGACTAGTAAGCAGGAAAAGATGGATGGATGATTATGCTCCTTCAAGAACTGTAACATTTAAATAGAGAACGTTTTGAAATTCCTCAATTTAATTCCTACAGAGAGGGGCTTGGAAAAAATTAGGAATTGGGATTTCAGGTAAGTTGACTAATTTTTATACAGACAGATAGTATACTGATGGTATACGAGTATTGCACAACTATACTTTAAGTGTGCAAAGAGCAATAGGATTACTGCAAGTAGATTTATCACACACTTTCACATTAAACTAGAATATAGCAAGCTAGAAATTTTAAAGCAGTACTAAAGAACTTTCAGTTTTGGTCAATTTTGGCTCTGCCCATTGGACCAAAGCTGTATTGTTTTTCCTCGAGGAAGACAGCATTTCCCATGAGGAGCAGCAGATTGCGTTGATAAAACCTATGATCTCCCAGTCACCTGCAGTTTGATTGAGCTACATTTCTGTTTCCAGTGGCGGTGTGAAAGATAAATAGCCATGAGGTAAGTAATCTGATTGCAACACAACAATGTCATATGACAATATGAAAAATGAGAAACATTTAACTTTGGTTTAAGAGAACTGAAACAGATAAATATAATGTTGGGTATGATAATTAATAAAACGATTAAACACACGTACAGACCCAAGCAGAAAGGTCCTACATGGCCTGAATATCAACACTACACAATTTCCACGAATATACAGGTTCTGAACGTCCACCCTAACCCCTAACCACTAAATCCAGATATAGAGCAGGGACTAATAGTGGACTTGGTTAATTGACCATTTAGGTATATGATCACTACTTCTTCTCCCTGTTGGTCCTTTGACGCTCCCAGTACGGTGCCTGCTCCATCTTTGCTCTTTCTTGCCCCCAAAACAAATCCCATGATGCTTTGCAAGGAGAGCTCTTACAAACAATTCTGAGATGTATCTGCTCTTTTGTGACCCTGGATGCACTCTACTTTTCATGGTGCATTATGTGAAAATTTGAGTCTATAGTGCTCTATATATGGGTTAATGCTGAGGTTCGGACACAGCCAGTCTTTAAGGAAAATTTATGTGCATAGAGTTCCATCTTTATAACGAATGAGGGAAGGGACATATGCAGTAAAGCTGTCTGCATATTTGTTTTTGTTTTGTGTTGCTGGGTTACTGCCACCCTCCTCAGAGTTGCCTAGGGCTGGTGAAATCGATACCATGCTAGAGATGTCATTCAACTAGTTGGAAGACGATGCATAATCCGAAAAGTTATGAAATTATGTTTTTAAAGGTTGAAAGGTAAAATAATGTTGGTTTAAACTGAATAATAGATTTTCCTCTTTGTATTTGCTAAAAAATGAAAATGGTGTGCATCAGCAGGTGTCAATCGTGGTAATAAAGGTAAAGTATTTTAAACTGAGAAACAACTATATCTTTACTACTTCTAACATTAATGCTTCTGACATAACATAACAGTCCTACCAAATGAAGTACTGTTTCCGGTCTGTACCTCTGTGTGTGTGAATAAAACAAACAGAAGAAACAAGGGAATGTCTAAAAGCACTGTTTTTGACTACTGATGGAAGAACTTAAGTGATTTAAGTTTTTTTTTTTTTTTTTAAGAAAACCATGGAAAAATGCAGCAGCATTTAAATGCAGCAGCAAGTAAAAAAATCCTAAGAGTTGTAGATTGTCAGATGAATCTCTAGTTTTCTTCTTAAACAAACTGTAGAATTTCTTGTGAAAGTGTGGATGGTTAATTATATGGTAATGTGACATTTCATGTTGCCCAAGCTATTAGCCTTTTAGCACTTTGAGGATTTTCTAACTTTGTTAAATGCTTAAAAATGAGAAATACAGTAAATTTGCTGATAAAAACACGACTTAAAAAAATTCCAAATAATCTGAATTACCCCTTGAGAGCCGTGCATGAGCTTTAAGTAGTGAGTCAGGATTTAGTCTTATTTTAAGTCCCCTAAACTGTATAAATCAGAAATACATATAAGATTTTTTTTTTTACTCTTATAGAACATCTGTCAAACCATCTAACATTTTGGACTTCTCAGCAGTCATATTTAAAAATAATGACTTACAATACTACCTAAAAAGGATCAAACAATAATAAAAACATCTGTTTAAGGTGAATACATGTTAGACTGATGTATTATGCTGGCCTCAGGTCCTGGTGCTTTCTATGGCCATACTGTACGTATTTGAGTGTATGGATTAGTATTTAGGTCTAAACTGGTATGGACTGTCCTGTCAGAGCAGTTAGCTGGCAGTGTGACTTTGCTGTGGATGAGGAAGGGTTGTCTGAAGGTAGAGGAAGGATTAGAGGACTTCAAAGCAATATTCACTTCTAAGCTGTCTGATGCAAAATCCGCTTTGTGCAGATGGAGAGCCAACACTCCAATAAATTCCAAGCCTGGAGCCGAGGACAATTTGACTGTACCCTCAAATAGATATAACACTGAAAAGTTATACTACCCATATAAACTAACTAAATGCACAAATCAAGTTTTGATGAAAGATTTCTGAATAACTTTTAAATAATAAAATTTAGCTCACTCAAAAATGTTGATGGTAATGTTAGTTTGCTCTAAGTTCTTCACTTGTTTGAACCTTGATAAAAACATGTTTCCAATTGAAATTGGTTCTCATGTTTGAAATTGGTCTAGATGTGATAGAATCATCATAAACGTATACAGGAACTGTTAACGGAGGAGATAAAGGACAGGATTCGAGCCACTGATTGTTGTTTAGTGATAATATGACTACATAAAAAGGTAAAAGGCTGGTTAAAAGAATGGCCGGGAGCAGAGCACAGTGGCCAGCAAGGCCAGCTTAGCAAGTCCTAAATCACTGGAAAACCAGACTGCCTCGGTGATGTATAGGCATGGAACACCCAGAACAAAAACCCCACTATCTGTCTTTGAGATCGCTGATATATGCACATGCAAAGTTGTTGGGATGCTAACAAACATGAGAATAGAAGTGCACAAAAATACACACTGAAAAATGTGCCAGCATGCAGAAGAAGAGATTTATATTGGGAGAGTTGCTGTGGTTAGGTGAATAGATGAGGTGGGTGGGTTCTGTAACATCCATGGACAAAACAAACCTTCAAATGATTCCAAAATACTGGTAGATTTATGCATATAAATTATGTCTGGAAGACGACTGGAGCCATAACAGCTCTAATTAAGGAATATCCACAGGAAAGTTTTAAACCTCTAATAAATAGGAGTTCCTTTTTTCTCAGTGGTTTTATGTTTATGACTGTGTGTATGTGTTTATATTAATTATATATACATATATAAACATATATAAATATATATATTTATTTATTTAATATACTGTTTGTATGTATCTATATGTAGTTGAAATGCAAAACTCCAATACTTTTTTCTATTTTTTTTTTGAGTGTCTAATGATTCACAGATGTAAGTTAGTTGTTAGTTTTGACTTCATTTATCTTCTGATTTGGGTTTATTTCTAAGTATGTTAAGCACCCGAGAGCATCAGTGTTTGAGAACAAAACAATTAATTTTTTTCTGAATTGAAAAAAAGAATTAAACCTTCCATATAACTAAATAAATATGTTCCACAAACAGCAAGAGCTTGAAGTTTGAAAAGTTTTATCTTAGTTTAATTTTCTCATCGTTATTTTCTTTGAATCTCAATTAATGAGAAACCTGAATGTGAATGGGATTAGACTTTGTTTCATGTCAACCTTTTAATTTATTTTATGTACGTAACTGCAACTAAGCATAGCCTTTACCGGGCACCAAAGACATCTCTGTAGTGTTATTATCAATACTTATTTGCTTTGAGTGTATGTAGTTCCCCAAGAATCAGAGAATACATACCAGCATGTTTTGCATTTTTTTCTTCTTTCAATCAAAATCACTACGATCCTAAATAATCACTAGCATCCTTGTGTAAACTACCCCACCCTGGCCAAGGAATGCTCACATAGTTAGTTTAGAACCACAACAAAAAGGCTTTTTTATTGCACAAAATATTATTTTTTTTACTGCAAATGAATACTCACAGTAATCTTTTTAATGGTTCTCTCTAGCCAGCATATTTTGTGATTAATAAACACATAAAATGAAAACCATAATAACTCAACAAGCCTCCCATTATATATAACAGAAAATAATTTACAGGAAATGATCTTGCAGACATAAAAACACAATACCACAGTGAGTGGGGCAATTAAGAACCCAACACTTAAAATAATAGCAGGAAGGAATTTAACTCCACAGTAAAAACATCTCAAGGTAAGCATATCAGATGGCAGACAAATCAACCCTTAATTAGCCGTTTTTAGCTCCAAAACAGTTTTAAATACATCAGTAAATATTTTAGAATACATAAATTAAATCACAAGGGCATTTTGATAAAAGAAAATAAAAAACATTTATGTATATATTTGCGTTAAATTAAACTTTTTGAAAACATTTTTTACACATTTTGTCTGAACATTTCTGACATATTAAAATACAAATTATTGTTCAGACATTGTTCTGAAAAAACAGTCTAATTTTACCTCATTTTACCTTCTTTCTAAGCTCTTTTTTTAGTGAAAATGTAGTACTTACAATCATTAGGTTGTTTTTTTTGGTTGGTTTTTCAGGAACTTTACTTTAGAACGCTTATCCTGTCACCTGACTAAATTGTTTAAGACAGCTGGTCACACTGAAGCGGTCACAGAGATCACTGGGCGTGCCGTCATATTTGTCCTTGCGTCAGTTCACAGAGTGAAGAAATCCTCAGGATTCACAAAGGTTTTGAGCTGGTCGACAGAACGGCCACACACTCCACCTGTCAGACACAAATGTAGGGATTAAAAGAAGGAACACCAAGTTTCAAATAAAATTTAAAATATTTTCTTTTTATCCCTTTTTTATAAAATAAACAATGGATTTACAATTTTCTATGTGACAAGGAGGATCTACTATAATAAATAGTTTGTCCCTCTTTGTTTAATACTTTGTACCATTAAAATTAAATAAGGAGCAATTACTAATACCAATCTATAAATTAAAGTAATAATTTGAAACAAATGTTCCACTTTCTTTTTAAGTCAGGTCCTTTTCATGCCATGCCAGAGTGACCAGAGTTAGAAAGACATATGATTGTGGTAAGTATGGAAAAGTATTTTGGTTGTAAACCAAAACAGTTGTCAAATGGAACAATTATCATTTTGACAACTCACTTATACAGTAAGTTAGTTTTCGTCTAAAGGCAACTTAGTTGTAGTTTTTAAATGTTTCCATGTCTCTGTCTTTTTAACCTCCATTTCCCTCTGGAAGTAAACCCGTGCTCCCTTCTTCCCACTCAAGAGTCTCACTCTAAGTCTCATCACCTAGTGTTCCAGCTCATCACACCTTTCCACACCACTAAAGTTGGACTTTTTTTTTTGTATAGTTTTTCTCTCTTTAATTTGTTTTTAATGGGCTTTTAATAGTCTTCTCCCAGGTCTTTAAAAAAGCTGTCATAAAAAATGTCATGACATGATTGAAAGTGTTGAGGAAGCAAAGGAAACTCTTACAGGGTTGTTAAAACCTAATAAAAAAAAGCTGACTGCAGGTTCAAAGCAGCTTTTTAGTTAACATAACTAAATAATATTTGCTGGTTCTGCTTATCATTCTAAAATTTAAATAACTTAAAGAATAATATTGTGTGCCATAGATAACCTGTTTATAAGTGTTTTCAAATAAAATCATTGATAAAATTTTTTGTAACTGTAGGTTTGTTGTTGTAGGTCTGCTGTTTTAAATGAAATGTAATTGATCATGTTAAAGTTGTTGTTTATTAAAAAGCTAAACCGTAACCTTGAGTATTACTAAACTTCAGTGCACGTTTTGATCTTTAATTGTGTGACTTGCTATTAAATAACCTGTATTTTAGTATTCACAGCATTTCTGTGGGGGGAAAAAAAAACAAAAACAAAAAGGATCTAGGCCACTTGTAGCATATTATCGTACTAACACCTTGTTATAAGTAGAATTAAATCTGTTAATTTTGATAAAGTGAAGGTTAACTTGAGCTGGTTCTGTAATTGTGTGTAATGGAATTCAAACCCGGAGCGCACATTCATTTTTAGTCGATTTGTTTTCCTCATTCTAAAATCCTTTACAAAGTAGGGAACCACTTAAAATTTTTCAGATGCCAAATGTCACATCCAAGACAGTATATCAAAGACTGATTACACTAAATGTGATTTTAAACGGTCACAGATGTCACTTTGCATGATATTGATCCGAGGTACCGCTCAGCGCTCTGCGTCTTTGCCAGCAGGTAGGCAGCACCAACCTTGCCCTGAGTCAGCGTGTGCATGGCTGCATTGATTGGGTGTGACTACTCAGGTCAGGGGCCAATTTGGGCTAGCTAGAAGGGTCAAGCGTGTTGTCCAATATAACAGCGGGACCTCCAGACTGGATCCGGCCAGTATCCAGGCAACATTCAGCCCTCTACACTCCTTCCGCCCCCATCTAGAACCATGAAAGCACTTGTCCTGTGGTGATTGAAACTGCAGGATTCCATTCTCTTTTCATCAGCTTCACTTCATCTGCTCTTATAACTTGTACCAGATGAATTAACTTGAACAATAGAAACAAAGGGTCACTAAAGCATCTGCCATTGTCAAAGGGAGCAATTAAACTAAGTGTTCAGTTTGTACCGTTTCAGGGTGAAAACAGTTTAAATGGCTACTCCTTTGAGGCTACGCCGCATGGATCAAGGAAAAAAACTCCAACTAGACTTTATTTGCTCTGATAATGCATAGGCTAAACACCAATATATACAGTGTGAATGTAAATACAAAGAGCCATAGCTAGGAGTTTCTGTCTTTCTGTTTTGCATTTTGAAATTTAAAATGCATTAGAAGCCAGCAGTTTCAATACATGATCTCTGCCATCAAACTGCCCCAATGATGTGTTTTAAAGCCATGCAAGTAAGTCATTGTATTAGAATAACATCTGTCTCTGTATCTAATAATGTCAAGTGAATTACAGAGTCATTTGAAATAAAGAGGAGTCAGCTATTCCAGGATTACACGCTCAGATGAATTCAATAAGCCGATGAATACGGTAATAGGAAACAGAAGAAAAATCCATACTGAACACATCATCTGATAAAAATGTCTGCTCGCTGCTCTGCAGGATTCTGCTTTATCTATCACCTAATTTCCAAAATGATATGCCGATTACAAAACAGGGATAACAGCAGGGGAATAAACCATCATGTCCTTAAGAAAGAGTTATTAACTTCATGATATAACACAATCCATATAAAATATGTCTGCTGAGATGAAAGTATAACTAACAGGAAAAGCAGTAGCTTTCGTCTCAATGACATTTCCATGATGGCTGTAAAATTGGAGCAGAGGAATGCAAAGCCTCGGTTATACTTTACATTCTCGACATCACAGACATGTAAAATTTAATAAACTATGTGGTCTGCTGTGAAGTAAAGTCATAGGCTGTGGAAACTTAGTGAGCATTGTAAAATAATCACTGGATATGTTTTCTTTAAGAGTAACTATATTTCAGAGGTGTTAAAAAAAAGTTGTCAAGTTTGTAACTTAAGTAAAAGTATGGATATGTGAGTATAAAAACACAGGTAAAAGTATGGATAGAACTCCTTTTTTTATGTAAAAGTAGAAAAAAAGCACAGGTTCATTGTACTTCAGCACAAAAGTTAAACGTATTAAAAAAAATAAAAAAAAACAGTTTCAGGCACAGAAAATAGGTTAATAATTCTCAGTGTGTTGCAAAAGAGAACATAAGAAATAATGAATAGTTTTTGTAGTCTAGTTTTGTTTTAAATTAACATTTCAGATGGGATCACATAGACTGAACCGAAGTCCTACAAACGGACTTCAGTATTTTTAGAGCTTTTAAAGCTGAAGTTAAAAATAGCATTACAATTGCAACAGAGCTTGAAGCATAATTAACATGTTAATTTACATTTTCTTATAAAGAGGAAATGAACGGGGAAATTTCTTGTGTCTCACAATCTGATCCATCATCTGCCGTGTTTCCATTTTTGTGCTATTTTTCTTCATCCATCTGGCCATCAAGGTTTTTCTATAAACACTGTTCTCCAACTGGACAGATTCCTTTTGCACTTTTGATTTTCCCTCTGTTTTCCTGCAGCTGTCAAGTCTTGTCATCAGTATTTATAGCGGTAACAATAAGGCAGTTTTGAGAAGAAAAAGAGTAGAAAGCACATATATTTGTGTTCGAAATGGAGGTATAATTAAAACTCAAATAACTGAAAAAGTGATTTAAATACAGTAACTAGGCTTTTTGTACCGTACTTAGTTACTTGACATCTCTGCTACACTTTAGTAGGTTTTGATCCTCTTGACGTCTACGTTTGTTAACTGTACTTACATAAGACACATTATTTAAATTCAAACTTTGGAGATAAAACCATAAAAATTTTTCGAAAATGTAAATTGATACAGTTTAGATGGGAACTTTGTGTATTGACAAAGTTTGTAGAGAGAGTTTTAAACGAGTAAAAATGATATTAAATGCTGTGATAGTAATGAAATCAACAGTGATAGAAATTATAGTAACTATAATATCAATAATAAAATCTCATTGTGATAACAGAAATAATCATAGTTTTAGTGAAAATAGTTATGATATTGATAGTGGTATAGTAATGATGATAATTTACAATATATCACATCCGTTTTCACACGTTACCTTTCTTTCTCTCCATTGATGCTTTGCTAATTTTTACAGGAGACAGGCAAAATGAACTTTGCTTTTTACTATTCCATTTCAGACTATATATATATATATATATATATATATATATATATATATATATATATATA
>NW_015150748.1:355025-367240 GCF_000732505.1 Cyprinodon variegatus
TTTTAAAGTAGAGTAGGGTTTTCAGTGTAAATATATGGGTCCCCTCCAGTTCTCTGGGATCCTCCCACTTCCAGAAAAATGACCAAAATCACATTAAGAGCAATTTACCCCTGTTAGATGCTTTCACCCTTGCTATCATCCACTGACTGCTGGAGATGAGCTTCATGCTAAACTCTTTCTTTCTCTAATCTTTTTGTTTAACACAATCTTTAAAGTCTCATTGGTAAATAACCATTACTATTATAATTCCCCATCACATGTTAAACTCCTTTCTGTTAAATAAAGGTTTCCATATCTGACTGATGACTG
This sequence comes from Cyprinodon variegatus, assembly GCF_000732505.1. Taxonomy (NCBI): domain Eukaryota; kingdom Metazoa; phylum Chordata; class Actinopteri; order Cyprinodontiformes; family Cyprinodontidae; genus Cyprinodon; species Cyprinodon variegatus. The sequence continues at coordinate 355,335 of NW_015150748.1, forward strand.
GATAAACTATTTTTTTTTTCACTCAGTAGTTTCTAAGAGTTTGCAAACAGGTTGAAATAAATTTTATGTTCTTAGTCATTATCTCTTTTTAACTATGTAAAAAAAAAATTATAAATTGGTGTCCACAAATGTTAAAAAACATGCCGCATGGAGGCACGTCAAGTTTGTAAATTATAACCTCTTTGTTGTACACTTCTGTTAATGGACCGTAACAAACAGTCCATAGTGAGCACTTCCAGAAAACCTCAGATGATGCCCAACTGAGTGCCTGTCCCAAATCTGCTCTATCAGGAACTATCCATTTCCTGGATAATGACACTCAGGACTGTATTGTGTGTCAAGTGGTTTACACATCAGTAAATCTCAACTTATCCATGAAGTCCTTTCTTGCAAAACTCCTCCACAGCTGTATGTTTTCCTCTCCCTGGTGTCCCCTTTAAATCTCTGTATGAATGTGCATGCATTGAAAGTAGCTGCGGTTTTGCTAATCGCCTTCTCCAAATATTTGCTTTTCCCCTGTATCTGATATAAAGATTATGTTCTTGCATGCTTGCTCAGACCGAGAAAGAGGCTTGCGTGACCAAGTATGTAACATGCACATGTCTGAATCTATGTCCGTGCAAGCTTTAGTAATTGGGACGGCTATGCTCTCCCATGGAGCCCTCCGGATGGGAAAAAGAAGAGGAAAAAATCTGAACGTGCCATTACATCCTCCTTCTCCTCTCTTCCTTCATTCAGTCTGTCACATATATCCTCATCCCTAAGAGCAGGAAAGAGAGGGTACCTGTGTGTGTCTGTTTACTCTTTATGTGCATAGCATTTGTTTGTGATTCTGACTGGTCTGTTTTGCGGTGATGATGTGTGCATTTATGGGGTTGTGTTTGTGTGCTCCTCACAATGGAGCCATATGGCCTGTCTGTTAGTATGCAAGCTGCCAGGACTGGGAGGTGTGATGCTGGCAAAAAGTTCCAAGATGAGACGTGAGGGGCATACTTCTGTCTTCTTCCTCTTTGATTTTCAGTTCTATCCTGTCTTTACCTCAATTTTTGATCCTCTTTTGTTTTTTCTCTGCTTCCTGATGTCTTTTTTTTTTTTTTTTTACTGATTCTGTCTTCATCTTTTCTTTTGTGTCCTCCTCTTTCGCCTCTCATCCTCTGTTCATCTTGATTCCTGCTCTGCCCCACTTCTTAAATTTTCATCCTTCTTCCATCTTAATTCTCTTTTGTTTTCTTTTTTTTGCACTCTCCCTCTCTCGTCAGTACCTCTCCTTCTTTTCGCCTTCTTGTTCTCCACATTAGAGATTGTTGTTTTAGCTTCTCCCTCCCTCTCTCCCAATAAGATTAACTGGTGTGAAACGATCCATTTCCACATTTTCCTGTGTCGCTGGGAGAGGAGAGTGCAGCCTGACCTAAATTTACATGTTAGGAAGAGAATCTAAATGACAGCACATGGATAGAGTGGGAGGGCGAAAAGATCGAGGTCCGTCAGGGATTTTCTTTGGACAGTAAAAGAAGTTTGAGGGTTTTTTCAGAGGGATTTTTTTAAACGGGAAAATAATTGAATCCAGGTTGTTTCGACAAGTTAAATCAGTGGAGGGATTTTAAACCCATACGCTTTGCAACTGAATGACAAATTGTAAACTATTGTGAGAAAGAAAGAAAGAAAGAAAGAAAGAAAGAAAGAAAGAAAGAAAGAAAGAAAGAAAGAAAGAAAGAAAGAAAGAAAGAAAGAAAGACAGAAACAAAGAAACAAAAAAAGAAAGATGTGACAAAGCTGCATTTGAATAGAAAGAAATATATTTTTCAGAAAAAGTATTACAAAGTCCAGGCAAGACAGAGAACACTAGTATATGTAATTTAAAATTTATTTTAAATATTATTAGTACTACCTACACAATTTATATTGTGAACTTTGGCTGACATAAAAAAAAGTTACTGACAGAGCAGCTGAGTCAGATTATTTATATAATATTAGAACTTTTAATTATGTAGCATGTAAATACATTCATATCTATATTTTTATACTTAAAGGGCAGCAATAACAGTTTTAAGAATATGTACGACCATTGATTATGCTTCTGTAAAAAGAAAATGTTCAGCTTTACCTCATGCTATATTTTTCACACACACACACACACACACCCACACACACACACACACACACACACACACACACACACACACACACACACACACACACACACACACACCAACATCTATATACAGTTACACACATAATGATGACCAAAAAAAAAACTTAAAACTGAAAAAAAAACTGTATTTTTAGTAATTAAATCTGTTTCTAAAATAAGTAAATTTTTACATCTAGATAGTAAAGACAGTTTCTTTTCTCATCTTGCTCTACAGCTGCACATAACACAGGATCTGCTTAAGGCATAAATACTCTCAGGTTACATCATTGGCTTTTATATCCATTTACTAGTTAGATGGTAAAAATATCAAACAGTGCATTATTTGTTAGATTTAATTCATTATGTAATTTATGAGGAAATATGAAAAAGAATATCGTAATCAATTGTTGGTTCGAAATCACTTAGATTACAAAAAATATTACTTTTATTCTCTACTGAATAATAGGAAATGCTTAAGCTGTTGTTAAATTTGCCTGTTAAACAAAATGCAGATGCGAGAGAATTAATAAACATTTTTGCTGTGCTCTTAATGCAGTAAAATAAATATATTTGCAGAAATGCTCAAATCAGTGATAAACACTCTTAGGTTGGGTCAATTGCTTACAAGTCTGTTGCAGCCTCTTAAAAATGGACAAATTTATATTTCTTTTTATGTTAATTTACAGTAAAGTCTTCTTTAAAGTACCACGAACAATTATCTTTTAAATCAGTAACATTTCATTAGCCTATATATTTTATATAAATTATGCTGGGATTTAAAAAAATGCTTAGGTTCCAATTAATTATGCCTGTTAAAATTAAAATCCACAAGGTCACAAATACATTTAAAGTTACAAATATATAAATTTTTTCTAATAAATCAATAATTTCACAGTTAATGTCTGCACAGAAGTATTGATATTTCAGACTAGAATCTCTTCAGGTATATATATATATATATATATATATATATATATATATATATATATATATATATATATATATATATATATATATATACTTTATTCAGGAACTCTTTCAATTTCTTTTATCTGTTCCTCTCAAGCTTTCCCTCTTTTTCTATTTTTGACTGCCATGTGTTCTCCACAGGGAACGCAGGAGAGACCGCTTTTGCTTGCATGGGTGTGAGAGAAAGATTCATCACCCTTTTTCTTGCTGGGACACACAAGTTAAAGGCTGATTTAGTTTGAAGTGTGGTTGGGTGAAAAATACTCATGCCACGGAGCAAGACAGTCATTCCCAGAGTGTTCTCAGAAAGGGGCTGGGACTTCCCCTCTGTGTTTTTGTGTGGGTGTGGGGTGTGTTTGTGTGTGTTCACTACTTTTTTTTTTTTTGGCATGACAGTGCTCATACATGTCTTTGTTTCAACTTTTGGTGTTATGAGTTAGCCTTATGTATTTGTCAGTGCTCCTCCATGTGGGATAGCAGCGGCTTGCGTGATCAGAACAAAGCAAGAGAGCATGACAGAAAATCCCTCAATACCCGGCCTCTAAAAAATGCAGGAGGCCAATGCACGCAGAAGCAAGTAAGGTAAATGTATAAATTATAGACCAAAAAGTCTGCCTCAAAAAGAGGGAGAGATCCCCCACATGAGGCAAAAAACTTTACTGCATGTGGAGACAGAGTAGCTGCAGCTGCTGGGAGTTTGTTGGATTTCTGTCCCTCCATTTGAAATAATGAGTGAGCACCTTTCTAATAAACGGAGCGTGCAGAGCTCCGCTTGCAATTTTTGGCGACAGGCCAGAGTGGTTCCTCTGTGTACCGGCTTGCAAAAGCAGCTGGACTGTCAACGTGCACTTTCAATTTATGTTCTTTTTTTTAGACACTGCAAGCTTCATTAGTTAGCTCTCAGCCACTGATTTATGTTGAAGGAAAGGGAAGGCCGAAAAGATGACATAACCTTATAAAGAATATCTGTTATGATTTTAAATGTAAATTCACTTGCAGTGTAGAAATAGCAACATAAAAAGTTAATTATAACTCAGATTAGGCTAAAAAAAAATCCACAGGCATATTAACAATGAAGAAACATTGAACTGGTTATGTTGACTTGTTTTTACTTTGTTATGGTTTCAGTGTCTCTGATTGGCAGGTATAACTTTGTGAAAAATGTACTTTGTTAGCACAGGCTCTAATACGGACAGTTAAATTTTTTTTTTTTATACATTTTTTTTTACCAAAAATAGAATTCACTTATTTGGCAACTGTTGTTTTGCAGTCTAAAACCTAAACTCTAATAATGCAAAGTATCTAATAATAGTACTAATTATGCAACTAATAATAATGGTGACCTTTAGAAAATGTAGATTTTTTTTTTCCCACACTGAGTTTAACCACTAGTATAACAAAAAAAGGTATTAATGTTTTCATGTTTATTTTTTTTATGATAATAATTTTTATTGCTTGTTATATTGTTATTGCGTTTTTTTCTTTTTTTTTTTTTAAGTCACATGCAGTAACGAGGTTAAGCTGTGTTTACAGAAAACGTGAAATATTCACTTTGCTTCAGATGTAATTTAATTTGGCACTAATGCTTTTAACTAATCACAAGTAAAACACATGACTTTTTGCTTAACTCTGTTCAATAAGTGGACCTGGTTAAGAGTTTACAGCTTTAAAGTATTAACTCAGGATGATATGAAAGCATTGCAGTTATTTCTTTGAATCACGCTGCAAAGAAACATCAGAAGGTTGTAGTCCTGGTGCTTCCTAAGTATCTGGCTTTGTGTTAGCACTATAAAAAAGTTTAGGCCAATGTATGAAAACATGGAGATGCTTTTCTTTTATGCTCTGCGGGGCTGTGAGTTCTTGTCTTGAAATGTGCAAAAAAATATAGCTTTTCCATGTGTGTGTTAAGTTGCGCATGCGTAGGGGGCGGGCTTCCCAGAGTCCTCTTTAAACCGTGCATCAAAGCATGAATAACAGGTCGACACACACAAATGGGTCCTTTACATCGAGGCACTGCAGCATCATCGTCGAGACTTAGATTTTTTTCCGATGTTACAACTTGTTTAAAATAATAATAATAATTTGAGAACATTGATCCTTTACATCTATCAGAAACAAGTATTCTTTAAACAGTGTTTAGATCAAATATGAAAATCAGCAAATGAGCAGCATGATTAAATGTATTTTAGCTGATATATGAGCAGTACTCATTTGTTGGTCTGAATTGTAAAGGAAAATATTTATTTGATCCAAAAGAGAGTGAATTATTTAAGATTTATTTAATAATGCAGAGCAGAGAGGGTGGGAGTCTGAAAACCATGTCAGTGAAGACTGCCCAGCTTTACTGCCTGCAAGCTGCAGCCACAAATAAAGAATGTACCGTACGCATTCCCCGTTTGTTTCTAATTTGCAGCAACGTCTAGTACTACTAGACGAACAGATGGAAGTTGTACTTGTATAGCGATGCAACTAATAAATGTCCCATTACAAAGGAGAAAGGTATAAATATAATTATATTAGATGTAATTCTATATGTGTTGCTTATCTAACTGGACATTTCCAGGATGTGGCTGGACTGATATATACTGCAGTAACACCAAGTGAACAGATGTGTGCCGAAATGGGTCCGTGTGCGCATAGAGGAACCTGTCTCTGAAAAGACGAGGCCTCGGCAAAGTAGACCAAAAGCAGCTCTCTCATTCACATGCCGACGTTCCTTGTCTCTTGCACACATATCCACAGTGTACTGAGCTATCTGTTTAGGTGAGTCACCACTTCTTAAAGCAGCCGTGGGCGGTTATGGCAGCAGCTTTAAATAGCACACAGCACGGAGCTGATCTGAGGAGTAGCAGAGACTGGGGAAAGGGAGAGAGGTTGAGTGGGACAGAGAAATGGGGAGAGTTTCGGAGAGAGTGTATGCGAGTTGTGCTGAGTGTGTCGTGCTGAGCTGGAGGGCTAAGAATCATCTCACATCCGTCATGGAGGCTGGTTGCAGGGTCAAACTCAGTACTGTGGCGAATGGCCCTGTTATCACACAGCTTTACATTCGCTGCGCTGCCTCTTCTCAAAGGCAGCAAAACAGGGCTGGAAGACAACCAAAAATAGAGACGCCCAATTAGAACTGTTCCCCAAGCTTTGATGGAATTAGCAGTGAAAGAGAGCTTGCATAACCCACCCTCTCAGTAAAATGACAAAATGAGCAGAAAGCATGTGCAGCACTTGTCCTATTTACTTGAAAAAAGTTCAGTCATACTTTAATGCATAGAAAAAGAGAAAAAAATTAAATAAAACACACAAAATGTTTGTTCTTTTTTCATTAAACATGTTTTTGTGTTGTTCTATCATGTTGTCATAGTAACAAAGATTCTATGAGTTAGCCTCATTAGGCTTTTGCGCTAATTTCTTTGACGTCTGACCGGCTAAGCACAATCCTGACTGATTCATCCTGTTACGCCTTTTTTTTTAGTACAAAAAACATTTATAAAAGCTTATTTTTGAGTGATTATAGGAAAAGGGAAAAATTGAAAGTTTATTAAATTATTCCCATTATGCATCAAAGCATATATTCCAATGTTCTTTCTGATCCAACGGTCCATCCAAATGACAATACTTTTGATGAGAAATTTCAAGAGGTCGTCACTTGGCTGCATTGATTTTAATTTTAAAAAATTTCTGCTTGTGACCTTTTGTACTTCAACGTGTTGCTTAAAGATAAGCAACACGTTATGCTTTCTTAAGATTTTATATTTACAGATCAGGATTTCTTAAGTTAGGTTCACCTAAAACATTAAAAGCACAAACTTAAAAGACTAACTTGTGTATGTTTAGTGTGAAATATATGCCACTTGATAGCTTCATGTGTGAAACAGAGAGGAATCATTTAAATTGTTGAGAGACATTGACTCATAAAAGTAATTTGGGGGAAAAAAAATTGATGAAATTCTGGTGAAAGAAGCTTCAGAATATTTGTTGTTTTTACACCTTTTTAATGGTTAAAAATCTGACAAGGGAGAATATTCTACATTTCTCATGTACAAAAAGAAACACATTGTAAACCTGCAGACAAGAATATATAGATTTAAAATGTAGAAATACTATTTACACAAATCACTGACTTTTTATTTTATAATAGTGTAGATCAAGAGTAAAAATTTACTTTTTTCAGACTTTTTGGAAATTCTCAAAATAAAATGAGCAATAAATTTAAAAAGGTTTCGGACGGTTGAAATGAAATCTCATACGTTTTATGGTATTTCTATGTTCAGCATGCAGTAAACTGTCTCCAGGCTTATAAATGCGACTAAACTCCATTATAGATCCCTGTACAGAGATAAGAGGAAGACTTAAAAAACATAAAAGATAATAAAGGGAACATATGGGCAAATAATAAATAATTTACTTTGAAAAAGAACTTCCCCTTCTTTACAAGCACAAAAGAGTATAAATTGTTGGAAAATGTTTTTTTTTCTCCTTCTATTATTAAGTAAGGACTTCAAAGGAGTTTATTCAGGGGTACAGCATGTCAAAGGGTGGGAGCTGTTGAGCATGCTTAATCAGACAGGACAGTTGCTGCCTATTAAAAACCACCGATAATAAAATCTGAAACTTCTTGTTGAGAATTGTTAAGTGTTTGTTTTTTCAGTTGTAAATGTGTGCAGGTGTACACAACTGCAGGTCCAGCTCATTACACAGGAGGCCCAAAAAGACAGAGCTCTGTAATTACTCCCATTACACTCCACTCCATTGCTAGAATAATGCACAAACTTTCACAAACTTGGCACTGTTGATTTCTTTTAAACAGTTCATATGGGGATCACAAAGAGAACTTCATGTTCTTGCAGTTGGAAACTGGTTGTGATTATGGAAGCACTGAAAAACCCAAGCATACAGTAGTAAAGCTGGTGGGAGGGAAAAGCCAAGGAGGAAGCTGCCAGTCTGCAGTGAGGAGCACGCCAACCATTATCTCTTTCAAATTATACTCATATGCACATAATTTGTCTGTATTTTGAGGGAAACATAATGCTTTCTGGATAGAATTATTTATCTGTATATACTAAATTTGCTCTGCCCCTGAATTGTTTGCACATGATTTGTGGGAACTTTAGAATGCTTACAATCAAATGCAACTCAGATTTACTATCTACTAAAATAGATTATTTGTACATAGATCCACTAGATTTTATTATTACCCTTACATTTGTTAGACATAAATTATAAGCTTTTCAGTCGAAAGAACTGGCAGAGGTTTTTTAAATGGATACAGTATGTAGGAGGGAGCACAAGAGGAGGGATTTGCAGAATGTGCTCCGTATCAAGTGATTTTCTTTTTACAAAGATCTGTCCTTGATCTTACTGTTGAAATAAAAAACAAACATACTAGACTATTAAGAGGATTGCCTGCTACTGCAGCTTTGCAGACTGAGATGCTTTTTGCTTACGAGTCAATAGAACAGTGCAAGTAATAGTTCACATATTGTGAGGTAAAATTCTCTGGAATTTATTAGAACTATTCCTTCTACACCAGTGTCATTTTACCACAAGTTTGTAGAAAAAACAAATAACTCCTCAAAATTGTGTTAGTGGCTAGTTAGATATACTCCAGAAGAAGTTTGCTCTGACTGAATACACATTCACAAGAAACAGCTGCTGTATTCTTGTTACAAAACTTCATTATAGCTCACACGCTTCTTTGGATGATGCTGCCATTTACTGTATATAAAGCCACCTTGGCCTTAACTCAATCCTATCCAAAAAGTCAATTTAACGACTGGAGTTTAAGTCAGACTCTTAGACATTCAAAGGAATATTTGGGTCTATAAATAACCCACAAAAACAGAGAAATTAGTTGTGTTTTTCTAGCGGGAAGAAGAAGTTTTCATCATTCAGCTCTTGCAGCCCTTATTAGGGAGTTTTTGCAGCATGACCTTCGCACATATTTGGCAGAACTTTTTCTTATTTGGTACCTGTTATATAAAAAAGCCGTTGTGGGAAGGATGCATATGGGAAATTTGTTTAATAAAGTTTTTTTTGAAAGTGAGGAAAACAACATATACAATAGTTTTCCTTTCTAAAAAAAAAAAAAAGATAAGAAGATATTCTTTTGATAGTGATGTTTTCCTCAATTTAGAATTTCTATTTTTTTTATTAAGCATTCTCATAACTACAGTTCTTTTTATATTATATCAGCACAGCATAGATCAAAGGAGAAGTCAGAACTAATATGGTGGAGGACATAAAACTTAACTTTTCCTCTGTCTATATTAATGGCTCTACACTTTACTCCAAATCTTACAAATAATAACATTGTCTATTCAACGTTGAGTGAAAAAAGCTCTTTTTTAGAAAACAGCTTATGCCTTTAGACAAAAATATGCTGTCCTGTTTCCTTTGTATAAGGATTTACCAGGAGTTTCATGCTTGAAATGTTGTGAAATATTACACTCCATGCCAGAAGGAACGTTGTTTTTGAAATAGCCACCTTAATTAAAAGAACAAGATTATCTGTTCATGCTAAATATGTATTGGCCCTTAGATGTTTGTTCCTAGGATTTGAGTTTTTATATTTTGCTCAGCCAAGTAAACTGACAATTTCTAATCTTCCACCCAATAGATGATTACATAGATTGATATAGAAGGCACGCTAAACCACCTCAATTATGCTTCTTAACACAAACCCAGTATTTAAAATCAGTGACAAACCTTAAAATTATCTACTTCACAACCATAACATTGAATTTCTAATATAAAAACATTGTATCCCACAGAAAAGAGCATTTTCCTTCTGAGTTGCTTAAAATTGCTACAATGAGACAAAGTGGGGGGTCTGTCTGGCTAACTGTTTGAATTTTCACTCCATGACATACCTTAAAGGGCCTCACTTCAAAACATCAGCCATCAAAACTAAAATACAGGTTTACAATATTTTGGTTCCTCATTGCTTTATGAGCCGGGTCTACTCTCCCTGTATAATTTATGACTAAAAAAACTGATAGTCATATGTTAGAGATAAATTACCCAGTAAGAGGTCTATGGGGCAACTGGTCCACTTGACCTTTATCTTAAAATTATGGACTAGAACAAGCTAACGCTCAATTAATTAGCACCATAAGGGCTACCATAAAACAAGACAGATAAGCTGCAGGTAATAAATTTGTAAGTGGTTGTCCTCCTTGGAACTCTCCATGGAGGAAAACCAGAAAACAAATCATCTCTATGGTTAGCAGGAGTAAAAGTCAAAGGGAAAGCTCTGTGGTCTGAGATTTGTGATGCCACCCACTGATTTGCACGGCCATCCAAACAGAAACTCTCCTCCACCCTTGGGTCTGAAAGAACTCAACAGCAAATGACTTTAAAAGGACCGACTACTGCAAACATCATCAACAAGTGAGTATGCTGCTAAAGAACGCATTTGACCCAGAAATGCACCGCCCTCAATTTTTGTTTGATGCCTTGAGTGGCCATTTATCTTCACGCTACAAGGTAAAGTGGAGAAATAAATCAAACATCAAGAAGCTATACAAACCTGGATCTATGGCTGCGAGAGATTTTACTCTAAAGGGGGTGAAAGAAACATGGTGAAAAACATTCTTTAAACATGAACGCTTTTAAACTTATCAGACAAAACAGTGGACATTTTGGCTCCACAAGAAACTGTGTTTATGATGAGACTGTAGTTAAAAGTTTTGAGGACCACGGTTTCATTGCTTGTTATTATTAGTAACTTATCTTCAGCAGTTTGGAAAGCAGCTCAGAAATGCAGCTTAAAAGACTTGCTGTGTTTTTGAAAATTACTAAAGCCCAGGATTTGTATCAGCTAACACATGACTACTGGTCTATCCAAATTGACTAAATCGGTCAGTATGAGTTAAGCCAAAACAGAAGTGTGTCAGTGATCGCCATCAAGGTTGCTGTTTGAATAGTGTTAGAAGTAAGAAACAAAGCAATGGTTAATTAACATGGGGACTTGCGGACATTCTTATCTGTCAAATAGGAGGTTTTATATAATCCTTCGCCAGAGAGGAGATATAGGCAGCTCACCTCATGGATTTTAACAAAAATATATTTGTTCTTCACATGTTTGTAACACATGCAAATGTATATATGTATGTTTGGGGCTTTTAGAATGAAGAGACTCAGCCATGTTTTTAATTTGTAATCTTTTGCCCTACGATTTGCAGTATTCTCCTATTGAGGGTAAAGGGTTTTTCAGGAAACTGTGGACTGAAAATTTGAACAAGCACATCTGGCAGGTCAGGATGCTCATGCTTTTTATCTGATGCAATATAGTTTTCCTTCCACAATTCCTCCCCTATACAGGGATAACAGTGTAAAGGGTATTTAAGATAACCCACACTTTTCAGATTTTAAAGATGGAAAAGTATAGAAAACATGCCTCATTTTCCTTCCACTTCAAATCTCTAAATTTGTATTGATCTGTCATGTCACTTCCATTATAAAATGCATTTAAGTTTCTTAATATAAAGTGATAAAATGGAAAGAAGTTACAGACTAATGCGACCTTTGCTGGGCACGGTTTAAGTGTTTGTTTGAGATATATGCCAGATGGAACTTCCACATAAAGTGTACTGGTATGTTGTTAGGAATGTTCGAAGTACTGTCAGAGGTGCAATAAAACAGTTTGTGAGTATTAAAAGTCGCACTTTCTCAACAGGAACCATAGGTCATGACTTACAATCCGTGTAAACTAGCTAATAGGGTACATGTTCAAGATTTATTTGAGTTAATTTAGGTAAGGAAACTATGAAAAATAAAGCTCTAACTGTGTGATGCCAATACTATATATATA
>NW_015150748.1:367365-377974 GCF_000732505.1 Cyprinodon variegatus
TATATATATATATATATATATATATATATATATATATATATATATATATATATATACATACTATATATATATACTGTACTTGTCTAGTGTCTTAAGTGACTTTCCCTTTGAAAGCATACTGGACACTTAAAACACCTCTATTCCATTTATAATGATGTGGAAGTACACAAGATCATCTGTTTTCTGCTTTAGTTCATACCTCTATACGATGAGACACAGGCTACAATTCATTTTTTGTTTGTTATTTCAATTCTCTTCAAAAATGGAAGACATTGCACTTATTCATATGTGAAATATCATTTTGTAAATATTTTGGTCAAGTTGTGTAAATCCAGATATAACTAATCAACAAACACAGAACTTAAGGAGGGAATGAAGACAATCCAGCCAAGAATTACTGCAAGTGGAGGAGTATATATATGCCAAACAGAATAATGAATGGAGTAATCAACTAATTGGGAGCAGGTGTAGACAGAAGTAACTAGAAGGCAGCTAAGGTGAAGGAGAGTGGCACAAAGGGTAAATAGAGAGTAAGCAATAAATACAATGGAGCCTAAATATAATATAAATGACACTAAATTGAAATAAATTAATAACTTATAAAACAAAGAATGAAATAAATCAGAGTAACTGAAAACCCAAAATGAAAACTTGAACCAAAAGTCCGGATCACCAGATCATGACCCTTTTAAGGTTCTGTGTTTGATCTTAACTTTATACAGGATGTGGACTTTGTAGTAACCAAAGTTTAAATGTTTATCCTAGTATGTCGGGGGTGTTTGTTCTGGTGAAGTTTCCCAGAATGATCAGCAAAGTTTGTTTACATGATTTCAAAAGAACTGTGTGTAGCTGCTGTAGAGTCACCGTTAACCAGTATCCAGAGCACATTGCACCATCTCTTTTCAGGACTGTTTTATCAGCACTGCATGAGGCATAGCAGGACTAGGATGAGATGAGAGTAAAGATGGTTATCGGTACTACATCAGAGTGGAAATAAACAAAGATAGAGTTCCACTTCTGACCGGCTTTTGTATATAACTGTTTGAATCGTTTATTCATAACAGAGCCAACACCAAAATAAAGCAGACTGATAATCTTTTCTATATGAGAGGAAAATTATGATGGCTAAATTACTGGGTCAGAGGATCTCCAGAGCTGCTGGTGCCATGTTCCTAGTCTGCAGTGGTCAGTAATAATTAAAAGGTCCAAGGAAAGAACAGGGGTTAATCTGTAGCAGGGCCATGACTGAACAAGGCTCATTGATGAAGAACCACAAGGAAGGGTGACCTACTTGGTCTAATCTAAAAGTCTATGTAGCTTAAATTGCAGAAGAAAGTTATACTGCTTTTTATATGATGGAGAGTATACATGCTGTAGCAAATCATATCCCTTCACAGATAGTTTGTTGTAAAGAGGCTAAAAAGCTACACACTAGTGATGGTGCAGAAGTTTTTGTCTGATGGAAATGGTCTGTTTCAGCAGGATAATGTTGTTTACCACGGAGCAAAAATAGTAAAGCAGTTGTTTAAGGAGCTGAAAGACAAGTTGGAGGTGCTGACTTGTCCTCCAAATTCCCCAGATCTCAGTACAATTCCTGATTGGATGACTAGACAAACAAGTCTGGTCTGTGTCAAATTACACCTTACTAAACTTAAATGACTTCAATACCTTGAAAAGGGAAAGAGGGACTTTTTTTATGATCTCCATACACAAATAGTGTAAAAAAAAATCATGATTAATGGCATTAGCAAAACCTAAGTTTTGAAATCTATATTAAATCATTTTATTCTTGGGGAAGAGATTAATTGAAAACAAAAAAATAACATTGGGACGCTTCCCGATCTGACTAACCAAATCTCCCATTGCGTATCTTGAAATTTGTTTTCTGTAATGCTTCATTTAGGTCCTCCTGTATGCATAAGTCAATTTATATGAACCAAATCAAGATGGAAAGAGATCAAATTGAACATGAAGGAAATAGGCCAGCTTTGTGAAAAGTTGGGAAATGTTTTACATAATTATAGATCAAGATAAAAAGCAAAAAAGAAAAAAAGTCAGTCTACATCAATACCAAATGAGACAGAAAAGAATTAAGTAGTTACATCACAATTAAAATATGCAGTTTTAGCAAGGTGAAACAGAAAGTAAGAGATGTTAGAAAACAAATGACTTCTCTCGTTCCCTAATAAGAGAACAGAGCCTTCAAGAGACAGGCTGATCCTTATCAACAAACTGTGTCCTGTCGCCGTAATCACTGAAGATGTGATAACTGAATTATCTGTCTCCTCTGATCTTTCCGTCTGATAGAAAAACTACACTTCCTTTTCTCCAGGGCACAATTCAAATCCAGTAAACTGCCATCATTTCCCCACCACACATCTGCATCCCAGCTCTGATCCTATCTGCACAGTTCAGTGAGAGGAACATTTGGGCTCACACGGAGTCAATTGTCTGTCATGATGCATTGGTTGGGAGCCAGCCGTGAAGACCAGTGGTTGTAATGTGCATCATGGCTCTTATAGGCAGCGCACGCACGTTGCTCAGTGGTAAATGATCTGAGAAGATCAAAGGCGAAAGCATGAGAGGCAAAAACATGCTTTCAACTCGTTTCAGTAGATGAACCAAAATACAGGAGGAACAAATTACATGTGTTAACTGAGTCCACAGCTTGTACTATAGATACAGACTTTACCAATAAACAGATTATTATCCAGTAACAGGGATATTCACTGTGACATAAAACAAACTACAGTCATGTTGTCTTAGAAAATAGCAAATAGTCCTTGGTGCTTTTTGATACGTTTTATCACATTACAATAAAATGTTTATTATATTTCCAGGTATTTTTTTATGATACAGTAGACCATTTTTTTTTTAAGATTATTAACGTGAAAGTGAAAGAATGAGTCTCAAATAACTTCACAAATATAAATCTGAAAAATATATAAATAAAACAAATATCTATTTGTTTAGCTGCCTTTACCTTCATACTATAGCCCCTAAAGAAAGGCTGGGAACAACCAGTCGCTTCAGAAAAACAATCTAATAAATAAAGAGTCCACCTGCTCTTTCAAATCCACAGTCTGTAGGGGAAAGAGGAGTATAAATACGAGAAGAAACAAAGAGAATCATGGTAGCTCTGGGAGAGATGCAGAGATCTGTAGCACAGGACAAAGGATCTCTCAAGAATACAACTATTAGCCATAACCATCACAAGTTAATTTGCCCTTTATTACAGAGAGAAAGCAGCTTTTAAAACAAAGTCATAAGAAGGTCCATCACAAACATGCTTTTGTCAGGTGAGATTTTTTTTAGATCCTCTTTTTTAGTTGAGCAGCAGAAACTAAAAGTTGACTTGAAGATGGATGCCGCAAAAAAGATAAGACCTGATCCGAGAGCAGGGACACATAACATACAAGATGATCCTGAAGGAAACCCTGACAAAGCTTGAAAAAGACTTAACCTGAAGTGGAGGTGTATCTGAAAAACATGGAAAAGGCCTTAAGCATACTACCAGGGATACAATGGAAGAAAGAAGCACAAAGAGGCACTAATGCAGCTCAACTTTAAATAACAACAGAAAATTTGTTTTTGATTTGGAAACAAGTTACATGTGGATTCTGAACTTTTCAGATTTTTAGGTAATATTCTTACAAACGATGTATTGTTTTATTGTCCTCTGCACAAAAAATCACCACTTGATTTTTTTATCAATACATTTTGAGGTAAAACGCATTTGGGTCTGTGGTTATAGTTTGAGAAAGTGTGAAAAGGGATATTAATACTGTTGGGAGCCTCTCTTAGCAAAATGAATAAAATGTTTTAATGAAGCAGAGATAATAATTCAGTAAACCTGTATCGACTAATGTGGTAAAAAAAAAAAAACGATGTCAGCATTATTGGACAAAGTCCTTCAGTTCTGATTGGGGTGCTTTATGAATAATGCAGATGGAAAGAGCAAGTTTTTCTCTAAACACTGATCCATATTCTGCTGATCTAAGTCTAAAATCCAAAGGTCTTTAGAGCTATAGAAATCTCAGATCTGCATTCTTATCATACAAATCCTATAATCTTCATTTCCTTTAAAACATAGCAGGTAATTTTTTTCTGGTGATTGAGCATAACCAAAAGTATAGCAAGTATTTGCAGTTAACTTTAACATGACACTTTTGTCATAAGTTTTTCAAGGACACTTAAAAATGTGGAGTAAGGGATCCTAGGTGGATTTTAACAAGGCATAAATTTGTCTCTCTGTATGGAAAGCCATCATGCATAAACTAGAGGCTAAAAGTCAGCTTATAACAAACAGGAATATTTGACAATGTTACATCAGGAATTTCTTTTAATTTCTTTAATCCCGCATTAAAGAGGCATTATGGAGTTTTCTAATGATCCTGTCACCTGTGGCCAAAACACAGAACTGAAGCACTCCTCTGCCAATTTTCATAGCTCTTTTTTTACCTTACCTGGAGTTACCATTGGTGCCTGAGTTGAGCTGCAGGCCGGTCACGTCTGAGTATCCTCAAAATCCATCTTGAATGTAATGCTTTGATTATTTGCAAGGTTACACCCATGTAATGTGGACATGCTTGACCTCACAATAACCCAGTTACCATAGTCTCAGAAATACACTTCTTTACATCAAACTATGAACATAGACAATTTCAGAAAATTGCTTTAAACCAACAGGAAATAAATGGCAGATGGTTAGTTAAATAATTTTGTAGCAAACAGATTAAATTCATCTTAAAAAGTCACTGATTAAAGAGATGATCTACCATTTATCAAAAAACTTTAGGCTTGTTAACTGTTCAGTAAGTTCAGCAGTGACATTCTGTACAACACACACTTTCATTTCTATTTCCAAGTAACATTGCTTTACCTTTTCATAACGCTGTCATAGCTAAATTCTAACAGCAAATAACTTTTTGGGTAATAAACACACACAAAGCAAAATCCTATATTTTGTTTTAAAAACATATTTTGTCCTCGTGCAAAGTTACAACTGAGCTAAGCAACATAATCTAATAAACACTGTACTGGCTGCAACCATAGCAATCACATACTTCCAAAAGACATATGTTTTATATAAACAAATGTCTACAGTTTACTCTACTGATGATCCTGTTTGAAAACAGTAGCTTTTCTTTCCAGGATAAGTTATCACAGCAAAATCGTATTTCATTGTTCAAGTATTTGTTTGGTTTAAAGACCTACTCTACTATTATGAGCTTCCTGTAATCTGCTCTGAACCAGATTTTATTACATACTACTGATCTAGGCCTAATGCAAACGCCAACCTTGTGTTACAGGAAAATTGATTATTGCCAAATAGACCTCCACTGTAACCCTTCAAAGAGAGCTGCAAAATAATAACAGATAGCCAGTTAATGAAGCATGGATGATTAAAGAGCCCCATTGGGAGAGGTTGTCAGACACTGCAGACAGTAAACCTTTTCCTCATTCATTTTTCTTTGGTCACCCTCTTCACTTTTAGCTCCAGGCACATGATATACATGCACCACAAAAAAGGGGAAAGGCGGGCGGGTGCTGTCCAATATGAACTTGAAAAAGAAATGTATTCAGATAAATATTTTCCCCAAAGATTTTTTGATCAATAATATGTTTTGTTTTTCTTTTTAATATAAAAGACAGGTCACAGTATTTATTTTATTTTATTTTTTTATCAGTTGGGCTTTTCATCATGGAATTCTCTTTTGGAAATACTGCTTAGATTTGTATATGAACCTATGAATAACAACCCTAACTGAGACAAGTGAGGTCTGAAATATTTTGTATTATGTTTTTTTTTTGTTTTTTTAATAACCTCTTGGATGAGTTATTGGTGGATTCTTGGAGTAAATTTGGTAGCCCAATAATCTAGGGTGACCAAACGTCCGTATTTCCCGGGACATGTACGTATTACACGTCCTGTCCCGGGCGTCCCGGGTTTTTTTTAGAAAGTGAGGAAATGTCCTGTCTTTTAAATTACCTTCATTGGACCATTAAATTTACAGGCACTAGGGCACTGCGCACGGCGCGGCGTGTGATGTAATCCTTGAGCCGCGTCAGTGCGAGCAGCCCTGTTCTTAATCAGAAGATCGATAGCGTGGCTGTCAGTACGCCAACAACATGCAAAAGCGCAAATGTATGTTAACTGACAATTTACAAAAGAGTTTGATATCTCAGATAATACTTCATGTTGTCATAAGGTTTCTATCTTAGGGAATTGTGATTCCGTAGTAGTATGGCAAATATCAGCTATAGGATCGGCTAATAAAATCTTTTTTAATAAAAAGAAATAAAAATGTCTAAACAAAGTTCAAACATGCTTAAACATGGGGAGTTATTGCTTTTTGACATACTGCCAGTTTAGCTAGATTGTAAATAAAAAAATCCAGCCTGATGAAGTGAAAACAAACTTGAAAAAATGTGAGTGGCAAAAAATTGAAATGAGCAAACAAATATAAAAACCCCCAGATTATAATCTTCTGAATTTCTATGAGCTGTTTGACCCCAATCTTAAATATGCCATCCACAAGAATACACTATTAACCTGACATTATAGTCAACACTCCTACACTGACTCAGCTCTGCAACCTTTTCCTGTATTTCATGCCTCCCCACGCAACCCTCCTACTCACGTCTTTCCTTTGATCATTAAACCTTAGTAAACAGGGGAAGGATTTGCATGAGTGACAGCAAGCTGCTCTCATCACTTTCCTTTGGCACAGCTCTTCTAGCAACAAAACATTTGAGGCAGCGAGCATTTAAGAGAATTACATCAGCTCTAGGATTGCAGATTTTCTGTGAGCCAGACTATGGATGCATCTTAGAGCTAATAAATAATCCTTAAGTGCTCCTTATTTGACCTCAGATTGATTCGTTGGAAATAAATCTGGTTGCTGCTCGCACAGAAAGTCAAACGCCATAATAAAAGTGTGAAAACAGACTGTTGCTGCATACTAAGTTGGTCTGTGCCAACAAATCAAACATGAAAATAAGAATGAATCAAACATTAAGACAATACATCACTCTAAACTGCTTTGACAATGTTTTTTTCTTTTTCATTTAGGAAATTAATGTAATGTCCCAGTGATGCCTTAAGATTTCCTCTCATGTTCCGGATCAAACTCTAAGTCTGCATCTACAGCACTACATGTGGGTGTAATTCAAAACCCAGCTAATTCCATCAGTGTTTATGATCTTATTCAGTTTGAAAAATCATTAATATTTTAGAGTTAAAAGCATACTTAACAAGCCAAATGGTATTCATAGGGAACACAGTTTTAGCTGTTGTGGTTCAAACTCAAACATTCCTTCTTCTAGAGTTTTACAAAAACATTTTGGTTTTTTTAATTTTCCACAAAGGTGCTATCCAGCTGTCATAGAAACCACATCCGGACTGTCGATCAGATAAG
The DNA here is from genome assembly GCF_000732505.1 of Cyprinodon variegatus. Lineage (NCBI taxonomy): Eukaryota > Metazoa > Chordata > Actinopteri > Cyprinodontiformes > Cyprinodontidae > Cyprinodon > Cyprinodon variegatus. The sequence goes on from NW_015150748.1 coordinate 374,787, forward strand.
CTGTGATACCTTCATGAAAGGGGGCATTGGTTTAGCTACTGCTGCCAACAGCTCGATGTTCTCTATCTTTCAAGGTACACAGGGTCCTGTCTTTCACTGTTTATCTCTGTCTCTCTCATGATACAACTAATTGCTGAGCTTTCATCTCAGAGTTTATCTGCTTAGCTGTGGTTCCCTCCTAGATGAAGCCACCAAAGAATCTACTATTGTCGTCACTTTTGATTTCTCTTTACATACAAAGTACTTCTAGATCTTCTGTGCTTCTTTATATTTTTATTTTTTGTTTGTGTGTGTGTTTGTGTGCTTGCTCAAATCTCAAGGAAGTCATGGCAGGAAGCCACTCATATCAGCTGCGTTTAAATGGACACAAATAATAAGGAAGGCCTGATCCAATCCAAAAAGTTTGGATATGCTCCAAACATAAAAGAAGGACTTTTTCCAGAGGTTATCCCTCCCGCTTACCATTATAACTGGCGTTCATTAGTGTCTAATCGTCAACTCTCTTCATCTCTTCAAGAATCTGAGAGTTCCTCGATCTCAAAGAGGAATGTGACAAACAGACTTTTTCGCAGCTATTTGGTATTGGTGTCGGCCATCATGACTTAGCCTCTCGTAAATTTGCAGCATCTGTCTGCTGGGCATGAGCCATGATTGTGGCTTCCATGATGGCTTCCTCTCTGATGTGAACCCTAGGGTAGCTTCACGAAAAGAAAAAGAAATCCTCTGAGTTTAGTGTTTTCTGTTATCAAATGCCATGGGTGGTAGGACTGCATGCCTGTAGGAATGTCTTTGTAAACTGTCTTGGGAGGGGACTCTGCAGCAGTTAGATTTATTCGAGCCAACTGAATCTTTCCAACCCAAGGGCCATGTTAAATATCAGCATTTACATTGATCCTTAATGTCCAATATGAATATCATGGTTTATGGCCCAACACCCACACAAAGAATAACAATTTTTCCCAACACTCAGTGGACAGCATGGTTACAAATTAACCCAGGTTCTCTCTCCTCAGCTTATTTGGGCTTGTTAATGTTTAGACTTGCACCAGTCAGTCGGCATTACTGTGGAATTTACTAATTTTCGCATGACCAGCTGTGACTGGCCTCTGGCATCTCATGTGGAAGATGGCTGATTTTAACTGATATTGGAGCAGTGGCGGCGTAGTGGTTAGGGCATGGAGCTTAGAATCCTGAGGATCTGTGTTCCAGCCCCACTCCCACAGACTGCCACTCTGGGTCTCTGAGCAAACCCCCATAACCTCGCACTGCTCCTCTGGCACTCCACAATGGCAGCCCACTGCTCCGCTCCCCAAGGGGACGGGTTAAATGCAGAAGTAAATGTCTCCAATGTAAGATCAATATAGTTCAATTGCTATTGTTTATTTTTTTTTTTAGGAGTAGTGCTCTGCACCAGCAGTGCTACCTGTCTCCCTACCAGCTCCGAGATGAGCGACGCGCTGCTTCAGCTGCTCAGACGTGTTGCAGAAAGCATGTTCATGTGTTTTGAAGGCGTGGTTTCTAGGCGTTTCTAGGGGTTCGAAGGGAGAAACATGGTTGTGTATGTGAAAAAATATAGCTTGCTGGAAACATTTTTCCAAGATCTCCTACTGCACCTTTAATTGGTTTCTATAAATTCTCTTTAGGTGTGAGTGTGTGCATGAATGGTTGTTTGTCTCTGTGTTGCCCTGCAATGGACTGGCAACCTGTCCAGGATGTACCCCACCTCTCCCCCATTGACATCTGGAGAAAGGCAACAGCACCCCTCATGACCCCAGCAGGAATAAGCCGGATGGACAGATGGAAGAACGGACTGGTTGATTAAATGATTGATAGAGTGATTGATTGATTTGATGCTTGAATCAGTGATCAGCAGATACAGATCTTAGTATGAACCAGACTAGCATTGGGAAGTTTTTGAGCTGTGTTGCTTGGCTTAGATTACTTTACATGATCTTGGTGGCGCTACGCAGCACATGGATATTGTGCGCTGAGGTCTTACTGGATGTAAGTGTTTTATGATGGAACACAGCTTAGCCATTCACCTTTAAGAATGGGAAACATCCTTTTAATCATTCAAAATATTTAACATAACCTTTTTTCTATTGGAATTGACAATCATTTAAAAATGTTTTCAGGGTAAAAAAAAAAATAAGAATTGTATTTTAAGATTTTGTACAAATATTCACCTAACATAATCTCTACATCTGCAAATGTTACAAGAAAGATGAAAGGTTTTGTTGTAAAAATGAATAACTTTATGCAGGCCAGTTTAAAAGGCAATGATTATAACCCACTTCTTAATATAAGTATTTAAAGCCTCACAACAAAAGAGATTATCCTCTTGTTTAAATATTGAATGTTCTCTACTTTATCAGGAATGTTCAGAATGTGTGCTTAGCAGAGCAGATGGTTGCAATTCTGGCATTACTAACTAGTGCAGAGCGATTATGTGTGATGATAAGTTGCTTCCCAGTTGAAAGCCTACCATTAGAGCTTTAATTAAAGCAGTAGCCAGGGCGGGTGACGCGTCTGCCACCAATTTCTCATACCCATGGGAGAAGAAAGGGGAGTCTCACACTCTCTTTCTGTCAGAGCCACATAGTGCACATGTGAGCCACATGATTCAAAAAGCTGGGAAAAACAGACTGAGCTGGATGAACACACTCATATGGAAATGTCTAAGCTGAGGACAACCGGTGTCGCCTTGTGTGGTCAAACGTCTAGACTACTGTAAATTATATTTATAAGAGGGAAGGTTAGGGGAAAACAACACAGTACAACACAGTCATGTTGATTCAAGTAACTTCAATCACCATTTAGTCTACCAGTAAACCTTTTTGTGTAACACCATAATGACAATGATGCAATCTCACACAATAGAAACAAAAACCCAATTTGGTAGCCTTTGTCTTTTGGTTCCCTTTGTGATCCAGAGCAAGCTCTTAGTCCTAAAATACCCAAAAGCTGTTCAATTTAATGCAATGATAAAAAAAACCTAAAAATATACATTTGTAGGATGACAAGAGGGTAGTCCAGGCTCTGCATGACTGGCCTAGTTTTGGATGATGCAGAATGATTAATAAAATATGCCTGAGATTAGATGCCACATCTAAGACCTGATTAAAGAGTCAGACAAGGACTAAAACCTTGTGTGTGTGTATATATATATATATATATATATATATATA
>NW_015150748.1:378224-389815 GCF_000732505.1 Cyprinodon variegatus
ATATACTTGTGTGTCTATGTTTTTTGTAGGGATTACTTTAAACATAGCTTTACTTGGTAAAATACTAATAAAGGTGTTACAATTTTCAAATTCTATCTTTCGCCGGTAAAGAGAAAGCAACCATTCCAATATCTTAGAACAGTTAAACCCTACGGCAGAATATTGTGTTGACTGTTATTGTGTGCTATTAATTCGTTGTATCTTTGAAAGGCTTCAGACTGGAAAAGAAGCTCATTTAGGTACTTGTTACTTGATTAGTTTTACTGTAATTCAATTAGTTGAATCATCAGGGTCTTTTGAAACAGGAGTGAATTAAAAATAAAAGGGTCCATAAAAGACTAACGCTGGAGGCTCCTGTAGTATTCTTACAAAAATAAATCAAGATATTTTGCTATTGTCATGGTTGGGTGGAGGTTTTGAGGACCCAAATGCAGAGACCAGGAGGCAGAGGTGAGTCTTGCAGGTTTAATGAGGCAGAAATCCAAAATAACAAATACAGAAATCCTAGGTCTGGGGGACATCAGGGAAAAAAATGAGGAGCCAGGGAAAGAAGAGGAACCAGCACTGAGGAACTGCACAGGGAGAGTATATATGGGAGACAGGAACAAAGACTGGACTAATGAGCTGATAAGGAACAGGTGTGGATGGAAGCGTCTAGAAGGAAGCCAATGGGAAAGGAAACAAACACAAGGGGGCAACAGAGAGTAACTCAAGAAATACAAAAGCACTCAAATATATAACCAAAACAATAATTAACCCAATAAACTAAAAAACACAGGAAGACAAGAATAAAAAGTATAACTGAAAACTTAAAAAGAAAGCTTAAACAGAACCAAAAAGTGAAGAGCAATGACAGCTATTCAACAGGCTATACTCTATTTAAAACCTGTCAGAATAACTTTTGCTTGCACGGAGCCCTATCAAGTAAAATCGCCTGAAGTTCTCTGTAGAACTGCTGTCAAGGTATTTTAGCCATTTGATTAAGGCATGTTGGGCCAGGAATGCATCTAAACATTGACACAGACCTTTGAGGAAAATGATTTGAGAAACCAAACTGGGGTGAATGCTAACCATGCAACATGACAGGCTAAGCAAACAGCTAATTGAGAATAGTGGGCAAGAAATGAATGTTGTTGCCTTACAAACTCTTAATCCAATAAGACTTGGTTTTAACTCCGCTATATGGCCTGAAAATATGGACTGTAAATATTATCTTGGACTAAATACAATTCACATTACACTTTTAGATTTATTTGTGAAAAATCCAAGTATTTACCTTATGATAAAATTCTAATAAATTACAGTGTAATTTGTAGATGGTCTATTTTTCCGTATTCCCACTACTAATTAACACAAGTAAATGGAGATACAGTATTACAACAAGGACTAAAGAAAGAGACAGAAGTGAAAAATTATAGCTATTATAATTTGCATTCTTAAAATTTAACTACCTAATTGGAGTTTGAAAACCCATATAAAACCCAATAACTCAAATGTCTCCTCAAACAGAAACCTGTCTCTCCTCCATCCAATGCTGGCGTGTGGTTTCTAAGTGTTCAATTACAATAAGTGATAACGTAAGTTAACATGATCCCTTATCGAAACAAAGTTTGACTGATGGATGTCATTTCAGACAACTAGGGTGTGTTTAGTTTGACTGGAGTGAGCTATCCAAACACCTCGAGCTGTTTGAATTAATGTTGTATAGCACAATAACCACCAGGAGTAAATGAAGATGGATGACGGAGCCTTGGAAAACATTCCTCTGTCAGAGGTCACATGTCACCCCACAAGCAGCCTCCGTCTCAGTCAGCCCAGTGTTATAGTGCCGCGTTAAGTTTAAGGACTGTTCCACCAGTAACATGATACTGTATGAGACCAGAAGTCAAAGTGTCAAACACAGCTGCACATGTTCAACCTGCAGTTAAAGCGTCTTCTGTATCCCCAAGTCAGAGGACGCGTTTATTTGTTTGCATCTCTAGGGAGGTAAGCAAAATATCCAAGACTGTTTTAAATCTAAAATCATTTATTGCAGCCATGATTTTTGTCTGCTTGTCTATAACTGCTGCTCCTGAAATGAAATTTCAGAGTTTTTTTGTTCCTTTAGATATGCTTTACATGACACCCTGGAGAAGGCAAAGGAACCACTAAGCTTGCTCTTCTCTCTTAGTTCCACATAATAATCACAAAGCTGAAAAATTAGCTTGAAGGTAAATTTCTTGTGCTGCACTTGTGGTGTCTAAACTATGCACAGTGCTTTGCAAAACAATTCCTACACCTTAAACCCTTTTGGATCTTGTCTTTTGGCATCCTTAAACTTTTATGCATGTTATTTGACAAAGAAGCACGAAGTAGTGAGATATTTTTTTTTTTAGGATTATACCATTTGCCTTTATTTAAAGTGCTATACAGGAGAAAAAAAGAAAATACATTTTAACTCTGGAGAAAGTGGGGTCTTGTTTTCTGCAAAGGTATGGTCAAGGTAGTTGCCTCCCGGAGGGGGCAGGTTAACCCTGTCCTACTTAACCCAATGATAACTACTTGTTCTTTGTTGTTGTGTTCTTTAGGACAGGGAGGGTCTGTGGCTCAGAGTGCATTATTAACAAGAATTAGTCAGACATTCATGAGACAAGTAAAATACCACTTTGGACATGATTTTGATAAAGGAATGACATAACATATAGGTAAAAACTCAAAAAGGTTGATTTTTATGATACAGGCTTTTTAACGCAAATATTATATCTTTGGTGCACATACTATCTTTTTGTGTACAGTAGTAGTAATATTTCTACCTAATTATATTGTCAAATTATTGTTAAATTACAGTTTCCCTTATGTTACAATTAATTTGTGGTAATTTATTTCTGTTAATGTTGCTTTTTATATACTCATTATTTTTCCTTCAGATCCATCAGCAGGTGTGTGGGAGGGGCTAAACTACACTTCCTGTTTCTATTGGTTCCAGATGTCATTGATTGCGTCACTAGGTAACAACCCAGTGGAGTTTTTTCGTGTTGCATCACTTATCCTGCGAAATGTTTGAAGTATTGAATTTTATAAAACAATTTGTTTCTGAATAAGTGTGAATATTTAAAAAATAATCTTGGTGGCTTTCTATTTTAGATTGATGATATTCATGTTTTTTTGTTTTGTTTTTTTGTTTTTTCATTCAGCATAACAACAACTGTGCAGAGAGATTTTTTTTTCTTTTTTTTCTATTTTGAGCATCATTCTAGTTCCCATTTCAAAGCAGTTGGGGGTGTTAACGCACTGAATTGTTGTTTGCAAACTGGCAATTAACAATGAAAAGAAGAGGAGGAAGAATTGGGAGCTTAAGATGCAAAGTTTGTGACAACTATGTGTATGCACCCCTTTGTTTAAAAAATAAAAAAGAAGAAAGCCACCACAGTATAGATGTCAGATTAAATAGTTCTACATATACTTCGGCGATAGTATCAATGTGGTACTTTATTGTATCTCTTATACTGTAGCCGTTGGTTGTGCTGTTCTTTTACATCACTGTGCAGGTGATGAAGCAGACTGAAGATGTTTTATCGTTATCTCCCTTTTATCTCCTCTTTCTTTCATCTTTTCTCCTTTTTTTCCTATTTTTTCTTTCCTGTTCTATTTACATTGCAGTGTCCATATAATCTGTAATACCCCCTGCATATATTATAATAAAGCTATTTATATGCATAAATCAAGTGGAACACTATGGTGATAGCCGCACTGCTCCACTTGTGAAAGCAAAATCTGTTAGGCTCTTTTTGGCATCCCGACTATTATTCTTATTGCAACATCGCCAGACAGGACACTTGCCTGGCGATGTTAAAAAAGAAGAAAGAAATTGTTAAAAGTATGTTGTAAGTAAAAGAGAAGTTTGAAATGTCTGCTGATGTTGTCTACCTAACACCTTCCTTGATACTCGTTTTACACAACCTCACAGTCCTGTCAAAATATTTCCCATTCTGAGCCAAACATCCCTACAAATTGTTCAAACTTGCCATGAACTAGTGATTGTGCTTCCACAAAATGCTCTCTCTGCCCTGCCTGTGAGTTTAGCTGGACAGACATGTCTAGGTTTTCTGTAGTGCTTTGACTGTACTCCATGAAATTTCTATAGCTTGTGATATTGTTTTGTAACCTAATCATCCTTCTTCACCACTTTTACTATGATTTAATAAGTCTTTAGAAATCATTTAGATCACTAATGTTCTTAAACTTCTGAGTTCTTCACAGGGCTGCTTTATTTATACTGAGATTAAAGTAGATTAAATTAGTCTATTCACATATAGTTGAGTTGCCAAGGATTTTATGGAGGTGTCAGAATTAAGAGTCTCAAATACAAATCCAAACCACACTTTTCGATTATTAATGAATAAAAAATATTTGATGAATCATTTTCTTTCCACTTCATAATTATGCATTACTTTTTGTCGGTTTATCAAATAAAATTGTATTTAGATACATTTAATAATATACTATTGATAATATACCACCGATTGTTTTTCCAAAATGTAAGTGATTTGCCAGCAATATATGAATTTAAATACCAATTTCAGGTCCAAGAAAACCAAACATGATGAATTTTGCATTAAGTTTGTGCTTGGTTTTTAACCATTTAAAAGAACCCAAAAGTTCCTCTTGAAATTTTGTGTTTATACCTTATGTATCTGTATTTGTTCGTTTAAGTCAACCTCTCTTGAAGGCCTTAATAGGACTATTTTTTTTTTCTTTTGGCAAAGATAAAACTACATAATTCATATATAGCATATTTGTATTTAAATGGTATAATCCTATGAAATGTTATGAAATTATGAACTTGTTTTTTTTTCTTCTTTTTTTTTTTTTTGCACAGCCAGGTTGTATGAGAATGAGCTTATGCATCTCCATCCAGCAGAGACTTCCCCTCTCAACTTAAACAAATGCATCCCCACGTGTCTGCTCATCATCACGAATGCCTCTTCACCACAATATCGGTAAAAAATTGTGAGAAGCTTGAATGATGTTCTAAAAGGTAAATACAGAGAAGAGTGCCCTGAAATGGATATTCAGCAGATAGAAATAATAACAAAATCTAGACTGTTTTGCTGACACATCTGCAGCGGGTTATACAGGCTGCCAACTGGCAGCTATGACGATGATGACATATTGACAGTGGCTCTGCGGGGAAACTCCCAGCTCCATCACTTTGCAAAGCTAGGGGCAAGAAATTTCTTCTGTGGGGTTTCGTCGGGGGAAATTTAGACAGTCTTGATGACGCCTGTGGGCCTCTTGGATGAGGATGGATGAGGACATTTGGCTGTCAGTATTGAGGATCCCTATCTTGCTCTGTCAGAAGACCACTGGGGAATGAGAAAACACCAGGGGCCTGGTCTCAACAGGCATATGTGGCCATGCTCTCATGCACCCCCACCCCGCCATCATCCTTATCTTTCACAGGATGAAATTTCTGCTACTTCAACATGTCTGTGAGTTGCTTTCTTAATGCACAAATGCTTACATTTTGAGGGAATTTAATCTTCTTCAGTCACTGTTTGTTACTTGAGTGCAGAGAAGCATACGAAAGAACACTCTCTGGAGCTGAAGGCCTTGTAATGAATCAAGCTTATTTTCCTGCAGAGGGAAGTGCAAATAGAGGTGCCAAGAGAGCCACTTTAGATGATTGGGAAGAACCTACAAGAGCCTTTTTGTGAGACAGCCATTGATTTCACTGTCTTTCTCTGCCTGCCTGCATTGTTCAGGGCCCTAAGGCGGCTGTCTGGTATCCCACAACAAACATGCTTTGGGGACTGAGCAAGCCACAGTAAAATCCACAGGACACTTGATTATCAATCAATATGACCTTCTGAAGCACTGATTTCTTTTTTTTCCTTCACTCTCCTGTATCTCTAGGCCTAGTGTCTATCCTGCCCTCTGGGTAATGAAGTCTTTAAGCACCCACAGAGCTAAAGACATGTGTGCTCATCATCAGAATGTCCTTTAGGAAAGATCACAGCAGGGAAATATGATGCCTTGCAAAAGTAAGTATTAACCTGAATTGAAAAAATTATTTTTTTTCAGGGTGCAGCCTCAAAAATTTATTATATCTATTTTACCAAGATTTTAAGTTAAAGACTTAGACTAAATCATTCATAATTGAGAAGCAGAATTAAAATGAAGAATAATCAGCAGATTTTCTCTAATACTTTTTAACCTATTCAACCCCCTTTACTTTAACACCCTCAAACAGATTTAATTCCAGACAATTTCTTTCAACTGTCACCTAATTAGTGAATATAGTTCACTTTGGTTTAATTTAATCTCAATTCAATGTAGCTATCTGGGGAGGCCTCATGGGGTTTTAAAGGGAATTAGTGAGGAAAAAGCATCATAAAGATGAAGGGACAGAGGAAACAAGTCACAAAAAAGGTTCTGCAGATGTTCACAACAGTGTTAAATTACAAAACTATTTTAGAATTTTAAAACAGCTCAGTGAACCCTCTTAAAAAGACAATTTGTCATTGCAAACTAAGATATAGTTGTTCACTTCAACTGACATATTGGACAATGTCAACAATCTGAGGAGCACCCAACAGTCTGTTGGTAACCCTGAAGTATCTGTAGAGATCCATCATCTAGAAAGAGGATCTGTTGACAGGCAAACTATTAGCATTTCACAAATCTATCCATAGGAGTTCTTTTTTTTTTTTTCAAGTTTTACACAAGCCAGGTAAAGGAAACACCAAACAGATGGATAACCATTAACTGGCCTTATGAGACTAAGCTTGAACTTCTTTCCAGTATTTACTTTAACACTGTACATAAACCAAAACACACATGGAGCACATGGTGACTCATGCTGTAAGCAGCCTATTGCTGTTAAGAGTACTTTTTGTTTGCAGACAACAAACTTCAAAAGGGTGCTAAAGATCTAGAACAAGGGTTGCACAATGTCCCTAAACACCTGACTGAGGATGCAATGGAATTTGCCAAGTTAAAGCATGCTCGTCTGTAAAGCCTCTTTCCCACTGAAAATACAGAGTTAACACGAGTTTATCAAAGATTGGTCGACCTGCTAACAATCAGCATTTTGCTCCCTTTCCCATTGGCAAAAAAGCCATGTCTAATCCCTTGCTGGCAATCTGTGGCCTCTGTCCCTCCGCTCCTGTGTGTCTGGTGACACCATGACACAGGGTTAGCATTGATGATGTCAACAGTGCGACAGAATTCAGGAAAGTAAACAATGGAGAGCAATATGTAAGTGAGCTTTATTGTTTCGCTATTTTATCCGTGCGAATCCTTCTCACTAGTGCTGCACCATGTTTATAGAATGTAAACTGTTGTTTTGGCTTGTTAAATAAGAGAAGATTAACTTTATTGTCGCAAAGGAAATCAGATGTGATGCGTTGACGACCGTACTTTCCCCTTAATGGTATCATGTAAATTATCTGGTCAACCTGGGTCTGATGTTGCTACAACATGCCAATCAGAGCCGAGGCGATTTTAACACAGGTCATTTGACCTTGGTAGACACACGTCAGTGAGCTGTTCTCACTGCCACTAAAAGCTGATTGTTCCCGAGTTGAAACGTGTGTTTCGGGCAGTTTGAAAAGGGTGTAAGAAAGGCCCTATCTCTCCTTCTGATATAAGTGAGCTTAAGCCCTTCTTACTATGAAAACTAAATCTCTGGAACTATAAAGGTCATAGCAGCACACCACAAAGGACTGGCAAAAGATGGTTCTTAAAAGTATTGAGATGGGATGAGGGAATACAAATGCTATATTTTCCTCAAGTTACCCATGGAATGCCACAATCAGTGGTAGAGTCATTTATCTTTACTATATATTTATATATATATGCTCTCAATTGGTAGAATTATCAGACACAATGGGATTAATTTCCAGTGTTATACTGATGATACTCAGCAATATCTGTCTATAAATCCAGATGAAACTAACCGATTGCATAGATTACAAGCATGTCTACAGACATAAAAACCTGGTCTTTGAAAAAGAAGCTGATTAGTCAGTCACCTCATTAGGATGGGATTAAATTGTTCCCAGATAATAAAGTCAAAGACCTTGGTTTTGTTTTTGATGTTGTAATTGAAAATTCATAACAAACATAATTTCCTTCTTTCATTTATTGTAATTCTTTACTCAGGAAATCCACAAACTGTAGTTAAAAGCCTTCAGCTGATCCGACATGCTGCAGCCAGAGTCTGATTAAAATTAATAAGAGAGATCATATCTTTCCTATCCTAGCTTCTTTTCATTGGCTTCCTGTTAAATCCAGAATAGGATTTAAAATCCTCCTTCTCAGGTATAAAAGCCTAAATAACCAAGCTCTGTCTTATATCAGAGATTTGATTGTACCTTATGTTCCTAGCAGAGAACTTTGCTCTCAATCTTTTACTAGTGGTTCTTAGTATTTCTAAAAGTAGAATAGGAGGCAAATATTTTCGTTAACTGGCTCCTCTCCTGTAGAACCAACAACCAGTTTTAGTCCACGAGGCAGACACTCTGTCTAATTTTAAGGATAGGCTTAAAACTTGTTTCTCTGCTAGACATAGGTACTAACTAATATTTCAATGTGATTAACTGAAAGTTCTCTTTTTCATCCCCTTGACATGAAAACTATTTCAGAACTAATCTGTTTCTAGCTGTTTCTTTCCTAGACAGAGGCACCCAAAGAACAAGTTTACTTTTTAAAATATAATGTTTTTATGGATCAATGCTCCTGTTTCTCCCATATCATCATCATCATCATCATCATCATCATCATCATCATCATCATCATCATCATCATCATCATCATCATCAAAAGCAACTTCACTTATAAAGCATTTTAACACAGCCAAAGCTGAAACAAAGTGCTTTAAATCAAACATAAGCACAACCATGGAAAACAAGAAAATAAAGAATTCCAATGAGGTAATAAAATGAGCTATACAACAATGTGAATAGAATAAAAACAGTAAAAACGAGACAAGGCAGTAAAACAGATAAAATCTATCACAATAAAAGAAGAAAAAAGAAAATAAAAGTTAAAAAAAATAATAACCTCTTGTTTCAGTTGGGTTGAACGACAGTGTATAGAAATTTGTTTTTAGATGGGTTTTAAAAATGAGCAGTATAGAAGCCTGTCCCCTCTAAGCATTACTTCAGCAGTTGGAATGATCAGGAGCAGCTGATCAGTGGACCAGAGATGGTAAGCAGAAACATAACGATTGATAAGCTCTTGGGACAAGGCCATCTGAAACCTTAAAAACATTGAAGAGAAGCTAATATTGGGTGATGAGCCTACCTCTACGTGTACCAGCTGCAGATGTGTAAGTAAAGACTGGCTGACTCTAAGATAAAGGAAGTTAGTGTATTATCCAGCCTTTAAGAAAATGAGGCATGGATTTTTGTTTCCAAATGCTGCCTTCAAAAAATGGATTTTATTGATGCAATTTTTTTTTATGATTGTAAAAACTACACTTAACTATGGTCTTTATTTGACAATCAGTTTTAAAATAACCCAAGATTTGTGACAGTGGACCTAATAGGTGCCCAAGATTGATGGGAGGGATTGATGTGAGGGATTGCTGTTGAGTCAGCTTCCGATTGTTAGGGAATGGCCACTGTCACCACGTGCTATGACAAAGTAGACGATCACCATATGTGCCTTGAGATTAAATGTGTTGTGAATTGGAGCCAAATGAAAAAAAAAAAAAAAACTCTGTTGAACTGAGTTGATTTCCCCACATAAAGATGGACTACATTGTCAGACACAATTCACATTAAATCCCAATAAAAAACATTGAAGCTTGTGTTTGTAAAGTGACATAAACTGAAAAAGGCAAGAAAAGAGTGAAATGTACATAAACATCATAAATATACAGTATATGCAGCCCATTAGTTATTATTAATGCCTTTGGTAATTCCTTGGTGAACCATTTAAAAACAGTCGACAATATCTCAGGAGGAGTGGGAAAGAACAAGAATTTGTTTTTAATAAATAATTACTACCGTCTTGGGAAATTGAGACCGAAATGTTTTAATTTTCTTCAACTCAGGACCACTTTGCTAATTGGGTCACGTGGGTTCAGCAAGGAAGTTGTCAGGCTTCAGAGGTCTTTATGTGCGCCTGGCCCCAACATCACAGCCAGGGCAGCGAACCTAACGGTCATGCCCCCGCGAGGCCCTTTAAGGTACAGCTGTTTGACAACTCAATCCAGAAGCCCCACTTTCCCAGAGAAACCCCAAGCTCTGAGGTGAAAAGGTGACAGACGGCAAGGGGTATAGCTTGGAGGATCGGTAAAGTTTTACAACTCTCTACAGATCTACTTAGCGGCTGCTGAGAAGTAGCCATTTCTGATATCATTTTAAAAATGATAAAAATATACTAACAGGTAACAGCGTTTTAGCTTAAATGTGCTGTCATAGTGAAACGTACACTTGCAGGCAGCAACATATGTCGAAAGTCAGACACCTTATGACTTTCATGTCAATTGTGTTTAAGTCTCCAATTCTAATTAAGTTGACTGGCTACATCTGTGAAGGTGTGGATGTGAGGAGACATTTGCAAAGAATTTCACAACTCGGTAGAAATCTGCACTCGTAACTTTATAGCATTCCTCAGTTTTAAATTATTCAACACAAACATATAGTTTCTGACATCGCTGCATTACTTTGACTATTTAAGTCTCTGTTGAATCTAGTTTATTTAATAATTTCTAATAAGCATTTACACATAACATTAGTATTCAATGTTAGTGTATGAGCTAAAAAAAAAAAAAACTTAATGAGGTGAGACTTTTTTTTTTGTCCAAGTAATATTGAAGCCAATATGAAACTTATTATGCCAGACCACCATACTGGTCCAGATGTTTGAATTTTTACATGATGTGGTCCACCTGCTGAGATGCAGACACTGATTAATGATGAGTAGCAGCAAAAGTTTAAAGGTATCCAAAAAAGAAAAAAATGTTTATGATTTTCTGCAAAGTTATTTATACATCTTTAGTTACAAGTTAGCTGCAAGTTAGTTGGTGCAGATGTTTAATGGAAAATAACTCATACATGCTTTTAATAAGGTATTGAATTGTTTTGTTTTGATATTTTCTTACCAAAGCTTTGGAAATCTAGAATACTAGTTTTTAATTTCTAAATAACAACTCAAGAACTTCTTATTTTCTGTAACCATTTGCTCCTGTATTTTGGTCTAGATTTTACCAGGGCCATTTTAAATTGTCATGCTGGTGGTGAACCTCCACCAAGCCTTTACACCTTTAGTTGTCAGATTCTCTTCTAGGATATTCTTGTTTTTATTATAGTTTCTTTTAGCTCCTTGTCAGCTCTTAGCAGCTCCCCTGTCCCTGCTGAAAAAGCATCCAAGCAACATGAGACTTCAACTATTATATTTTGTGGTGAGTGTGTTTAGGGTGTGCTGTTTATTTTCTGGTGATATGCTTGAAAACCTTAATCCATCCTGGTTTAGAATCTGACCCAGGATTATAATAGGAATGACTGGTACCTGTCCTAATACACACATTGATACCTAAAGTCATATACTATATGACTATTTGACTATATACTATATATATATATATATATATATATATA
>NW_015150748.1:389827-411168 GCF_000732505.1 Cyprinodon variegatus
TAATAGAAAATTGTGTGGAAGAAAAAAGTTTGCTTCAGAAGGCTGTCAAGCAGAATCATTTCAAGGATTTTGATGAGCTTTACGAGGAGTGGACTACGGTGGAGGACACAAACAACAGCCATGATGCACAGAAATCCTACACATTGGCAACAGATGTCCCGTTTTCTTGTGTCAAGCTGCTACTGGACCAGAGACAACATCAGAAGTCTCCTATCTGGGCTACATGGATAAAAGAACCAAAAATCAAGGTCATGGAGTCTGGAAGAAGAGAGTAAGGGTACAGCATCTATATTGTTTGAAGAGCAATGGGAATTTTCCACAGCTTGTAAGGATTCAAGGTGCCAAATCCATATAATCCACTGCTGATCTACTTTGTTCTCTGAAGTCCACAGTCAACTCATGCATCAACCAGGAAATGCTTGAGCACTTTATGCTTCCTTCTATTGAAAAGCTTGGATGACTAAAAGCTATGGAGAGGTCAATTTTATTTGACAACAAAGCTGGCTTAATGACCATGGTATTACTGGGCTTGATTTCTCTGCAAACGCACCTGCCCTGATTGTCACAAAAAGATGAAACACACCAGATGACCTGAGCGCCACTATCAAAGCAAACTGGGCCTCCATTGCATTTCAGCTACTGTATGCCGCAAGACTGATCATCTCCTTTTCACACTGCATGGATGTAATAATTAATGCAAAAGGTGAACAAGTAAAAGTACTATGTGTCTAACACTATGTATGAGTATCTATAAAAAGATATACTGTTAAGGAGCTTCTCATTTCTGTTTAGAATTCTTATTTCATTGTTATTGATGTTATTGGTTTTACATTATAATCTTTCTATGAGCAATAATCAACAGAATTAGAAAAAAGGCAAGCTTGATACTTGATGTGAAATGAATCAATACAAAAGTTTTACTTTTTTAAATGGAAAAAAAAAATACAGATAACTTTTCCCACTGCATTGTTTTTAAAGGTTCCTGTACTTTTGCAGAACCCAAGTGTCAAGGTGTTGCCAAAGAAACAAATTTACATACAGACAAAATGGCTCACCTACTATATTTTTTGTCAAAGATCATACAATTCTGATGGGTTCTTGACAGTCAGATGACCAGTTTAATTCTTTATGTAAAAAGAAGAGAGCTTGAACCATCAGTAATCAGCACTAAATCTGAGTTATAAAATGGATTTTAGTTGTTTGAACCTATTGACTTTAACTACAATGTAATGTCAATATACATACATGTATAGATACTAACCTATTTCAGCAATAAACCTAAAGAAGAAAGAAAGAAACCATCTTTTTCACTCAGTCAAGCTGCTGTCAACATATGCATGTAGCATTGCACAGCTGTAGGTCAGAGAAAAGGGGTTACATCTGTTTTCAAAAGCTCTTTTTTAACCTGCCAGTTTCAGACTCCTCCTCGTTGCGGTTTTGCAGGTCAAAGTTAACCCTTCTCTTGCTGTTCTTTACATTTACATAGGCATGTAGATGTGAAAGGGAGCGATTGCCTCAGGGAAGCACCGGTGGCTCAGGCTTCCAGGGGAATTGAAATTAATGACTGTAATCAGAACCAAACAGCGAGCCATGCAAGGGCAATTAATACGAGCAAAGTGAACAGAGCTGGTGGTTCGTTCAGACAGGCATGGCTGCAGCTGAAGAGATGGAGGATTAAGATGCAACCACAGACAAATCCCACAGCTTTTTCTACACGCAGCAGATGTCCATGGTAGGGAAGGCAGTAGGGGCCTGGCACGGACATTCATCCACCATTCTGGCCACTTGGTCGGCCCGGCCCAATGCAGGCTGACAACCTCCTGGCAGCTCTCAGATAACACCATCTTCACTGTTTAGTTTGAGAGCCAAGGGACGGAACTCACATGGGCCCCTGTGCTGCATACGAAAGGGACTCATTGCAAAGCTTCACAGTGGAGCCACAATGTGTGAAAGAGAGAGATAGAGGGGTAAATAAAGAGATGAAGAGAGAAGCGGGGGTCTGTGTGCAAGCTCCACTCAAGTACATCTCAATGTGAGGGACATTTTTGTAACCCTATATTGTTGCATTCATGTTGCATCCATTTCTGACAGGAACATCCCAGAATGCATGCGGTTCCTATAAAAAATAAGTAAAAAAAAAAAAAACTCTCATTCCAGCTGATCCTCTCAAAAAGGCAGGGCTCTGCGTGTTGTTTTCTTAAATTGACACTAAACAAGACTGTCACCACACAGGATCTCTTCAATCAGGCTTGTCTTTGTTGCTTTGAGCGGCGTCCTCTCTCTTGGCTGTTTCGTGTTTCCAGTGTTTACGTGAGATAATGATGCATGTGTAAAGGAATACACCGGCAGGCACCGAGACACGGGCTGATTTCAGCTGGGGCAGATGCCTTGCCAATCCGAAACAATTTCCGTTAAATCGGAGCAATGATGTCAGCTCAGACAAAGGAAACTGTAAGAAAAAACAGATGCTGTGGTCTAAATCTGTGAAATACGCCTGTAATAAATGTTCATCCCGGCATGAACCAAGTGTCAAGAAGTTGGAACTGTCAAACCAGCATGTCATAACTGCATCAAACATTTGATAAAGAGGAAGATCTTATATCTTTCAGCTGTAGCCAAAAGGTTATTTTCAATAAAATATCCTTCATAAAGAGATGATTGATTTGCATTGAAGCACCAGCATGATTGGTTTTAGATAAAAACCTTACAGCACACCACAGATGGTTATCACCTCCGTGTTCTAAAGAAAGGAGAAAAAACGCAGATAAAGCGTTGGGTTGGGGAGCTTAACACCAAACACTTTTGACCTCGTTTCCTCTTCAGTGGTTTTCACTGCGTACAGGTTTATGAAACACTGCTAGGTTGGAGGGCAAGCTGAACAAAATGACAAAACAACTCTGTCAAAATTTGATTGAATTGTTCTATAACACTTTTTTCCCCCAGGCAGGAGAAATATCACAACCTGTACAGACTGAAAAGCTTCCCTTCCATAAATCCCGCTCTTTGTTGTCCAGATAATGCAGCATCTGGAGAACATTGTGCTAAAGCTTCCTCTCACACCCTCAGCAAAGCAGATAAATTACTGACACTTTGGTAAGTTGTGAAATGAGCACTCTTGTTCTAACGGAAGCCAACAGTTTAACATGTCCCTCTTTAAGAATCCCCATTACTTTAATGGAGGACAATTCAAGCATGAAGAATTTACAGTTTTCCTCACAGACATAGCCGGATGGAAATTGCCTGCTAACATCAGCTCACTAAGATCCCTCTTATAAATTGATGGGTTTCCTCAATAGTGTTAAAAGGGTTTTTTTTTTTTTTGTCTCTATCTCTTTTTTTTTCATGGAAAGGGATCAAATAGGTTGCTGTCTATGATGCAGCTTGTCTGCCCTCTTCTG
The DNA here is from genome assembly GCF_000732505.1 of Cyprinodon variegatus. Taxonomy (NCBI): domain Eukaryota; kingdom Metazoa; phylum Chordata; class Actinopteri; order Cyprinodontiformes; family Cyprinodontidae; genus Cyprinodon; species Cyprinodon variegatus. The sequence continues at coordinate 393,226 of NW_015150748.1, forward strand.
GCATCATGTTGTCAAAGGGTCAAATCGAGCTGACTCACTGTTGAGAAGACATTATGAAAAATATATAGCCTACTGTAGGGCAGCTAATATTTTTACATATTTTTTACACATAATATTGTTGAAATCAACCAGCAATGAATCTATAATCTTAAAAAATGAAACAAAATGAAACTTAATATCATTGGCTTAATTTACACAGACACACGCAAGGATGGACGGACAGATAGATGAACGGATGGACAGAAGAAAGGATGAACAGATGGATGGACACATTATAAAGATATGTTTATCAAATCTATTTATTTATTACTAATTTTAAAGACAAATTTTTCAATACAGTACTTTTACAGCAATATTAATTCAACAATATAATTTCGATGCATATTTGCATTTAATATATTTTAATACATTTTAATCACTATAACAATCTCAATACTAAGGTTTTTCACTCCATACAATAGTCTGCTTTTAAAAAGTATGGAGCAATTTTCATTTTGGTTCTTTTATTTTAAAAGCCCTGTTTTACTTACATCCTATAAAGGAGTGTTTGAGACAAGTAAGGGTTTATTCACCTGGAAAGTCCTTTGGTCAGTTGTTAATCTAAACCAAAAGTTGTCTTCCTTTTTTTGGTAGGCTTTTGCATTATACCTATTGCAAGGTAATTATAACTTGTAAACATAGTCACCTCTGTAATGCTCATTGCTTGCATTGGAAAGAAAGAACTGAGGACATGACAGAGCACTAAATGATAAATGGTATTGTTATGCAGATAATGAAGCAAGATAATGAGTTAAGAATGATTTCCAAAAAAGATCCAGACTAAGGGAAGAAACAAAACTCAACTCAGTTTAATGTCGTGTCAGGGCTCAGAAATAAGGACCCAGAAGTTGAAGCAGACAGTTTAGCGTGATTGACAAAAGCGTTTATTAAAGTATGTCAGATATGCGACTCAGCAGCTAGAGCGTCAAAGGCTGGAATCTGTGGTTTTAGAGTTCAGTCTGTGCCCAGAAGAACGAGTAGAATTCAGCCGAATGGCTGACAACAGCACGCGGCGAAGAGTGCTGAACTGGGTGACGAGGAGACCCAAGCAGACGAAGGAAAGCAGGAGTTTCAGGAAGATGAAGCCCAAGCTGGTGTCGAAGTGGTTAACAGGAGTCTAGACCAGAAGATCAGAAATCCGAAGAGGTGCTGAGGGGAAATCCAAGTCTAAGTCAGGAGGCAGATCCAGATTCAGTCCAAAAGCAGAAACAGGAACTGGCAGGCTCAAAGGTCTGAGGGCAGAACTGGTCAGGATAAGGCAATCAGAACAACAACAGGTACGCTGGAGAACTCTAATCTGGCACTGATGACTGGGAACAAGCAGCTTAAATAGAGGCAGGACCAGGTGGATAAGCTGAACAGTGATTACAAACTGGGCAGAGCTAGGCAGGTGAATGAAATGAACCATAAAGCCTGTCATCAGTGCTAAGATCAATACATGTTGACCAATTGTGCAGGTGCACATCCCCCCAAATCCACAAATTTAAATCCAAATCCACCCATTCTCTGTAGCTGAAGTTCACCATTAGAAATAATTGCTTTTGTCTTTTTTCCATGATTATAAAAAATTTACTTTGCATTATTTTGTTTGTTTGCCGGTTTTAGCTTTTGTTTTATGAAGTTGCAGAATTTTTTTTGGTTACCCTTTTTGCAAATGTTTCTGTGTTGTGGCCTTGGAATCATTCATCTGCTTGTAACACATTTCGACGTTTGCAGGGCTTTCGTCATTTGCTGCGCATTTGCACCTGTCAGCCACGATATACCTGTGCTCTTACAGAGCCTGCATATGACAAGACTAAGAAAGTTTAGCATGTGGTTTTACTCGACCTTTCAGACTTCTTTGGAGTCAGTGACTACGATGATAAAAAATGCAGCCTAAAATCAAATCTGAGCCGAGGTTAAATGACATAACTCAAGCTGTCAGGTGTGCAGTAGAGTTGAGCAAACGTGAAAAAAGAATAAACTGAGAAAAACCCTACAGTATGCTTGTCACAGAAGTCCTTTATTGGTTTGGATTGATGAAGGAAACTGTCAGTTATTTTGATCCACAAAGCTCAAGTAGTCTTAGACACCATGCTATTAAAAAATCTATCACATATAGCTGAGTCGTGACACGTTTTTAACTGATGACTTGTAAGGAGCCCTGTAGGGGTGTACTAGTGTTTACAAAAACATAAGTAATCAATAATCAGTGCTCTTTGTTTATTCTGCTACAGAGTTGCTATCGGGCAAGGGCCTGAATGTTGATCCCTGTAACCATTTCTCTGCCTTATTCTGAACGATGTGTCACTGTCCAGTGTCTCTGAAGGGTCATACCTTCAGAGGTGTTTTCTTTTATCACTGTGTGATAAAACATAAAGAGGCGCCTGACCACAGATAGAGTGTGGTCCCTTAAACAAAATGTGCTTCTTGCTCACAGCTCAGAATTGAAATGCCACTTTTTGGCTAGGAGCGGCTCTGAAGACAACATTGACAGCAAGCCAGAAAACAGAAAGGTGAGAAGCATCCTTTGAAATGGTGGTTTCTTTAACATTTGAGAGGACTACTGCCATCAATGTCAGGCAACAATAGCTGGGTTTTAATACAAATGTGTGCAAAACTTTTTAGATATTCTGCAAAATTCAAAAATGCTCACTTTAACAATTGTGGTATTTCCATTAAATTAGGAATGCAATTAAAATTGCATGTGAATATGATTGTTCACATAGTTACTGTGAACGCATGATAGCAGTAGGGGATCTAAACACATGAAATACACTGCCTGGCCAAAAAGAAAGTCGCCACCAAAAAAAAAAGGTCACTCACTCTAATACCCTGTTGGACCGCCTTGGAATATGCCCTAACCCTAGTCCTGCAGCTAACCCTTTCAGCTACAGCTTTAGTGGGTGTTATCCTCCTCTAACTGCTTCCAATCTTCTTCTTTGTCTTTTTACAAAACCCTAAGGTCCAGTTGCAGTTCACTTGACCCTTGTGATGCAACAAAAAGGTGTTTCCATTGAAGTTTTTGTAGGCCTATCAATACATTCAAAAATCACCTAATTGAAGCCTAAAAACCTTTTATCGTTTGAAAAAGTTTGTTGCCATTTGGGACACAGCACTGGACTGGTTGAGATGACAGCACCTGGTAATCAATCCAAGAGGACAGCAACTCACCAACAGGTAATCTAAATTCGTCCTGAGGTTAAACAAACCTCCCCTGTAGGAGCAGCAACATCCATTCCTCTGAATATATTGATAGGATTTTGTAACATGGAGGACTTTGGATTTTTTTTTTTTTTAATAAATGGCTAAATGTTGTCAGTGGGGATCATTCAGAGGGTGAAGTGCAAGTAATTCTTTTTCTAAAACCAAAAAGGAGTCTTGAAAAATGTAAAACATTCACAAAGGCCTGCAATCAATCTGTACAGAAAAAAGTTTCTGGTCAGTATTAAGTTAACAAACAAATCATCCATTTGTTTGTGATCATTAAATTGTTCTATTATGTTTAATTTGGTAAAATTTTGCTTTGCTTAATCAATTATAAGCACAAATAATAAACTGCATCCAAGGTCATGGGCTTGCATGGGCTACAATATTCTTACACAGCCTGATTACCTGAAAATGTGCTTCAGCTTTTCACCTTTTAACTTATTCACTATATCATTTTATACTATATTACTTACCTGCCTTTGTTACTGCAAAAGGAAATCATATATAGTCTCACTTTGTGTGTCAGTATTCTATTTCTGTCTGTGGAATGCGTTGGCATTAACATTGATTTGTCCATTGCTGCTTTGAAATAACTTCACTGACCTGTGATAGAAAATTATTTTACCTGTCATGTTTGCATTAAGGATTAATGGCTCAGCAAAATACCGCATTAAATGCCTCAGGCTGCAATTTGCTTCTCTGCTATATGTCTAATAGAGCTAATACTATCCTGCACTTGTTGCATCAGAGCTTTGTTTACACTGGCTTGTATATCTTTTGGCGGAGCAATCATTCACCGCTCAAGGTGTCTGCAAAGAGCAAAAGTTCAAATTTGCTAACCCCAGCATGTCAGGTTGCGTGGAAGTTAATTGAGGATCCAAATGCAGAGATGGGGAGGCAGAGATAACTTTTGCTGATTTAATGAATGACCAAATGGTAATAGAAGCATAAATCCCAAAAATAAACAGGAAACCAACAAAACAAGAGACACTGGGGAAAAACATATAGTAGGAGTAGGTAATGAAGAGAAACCAGCACTGTTGAACTGTAGAGGAGGATTATATATGGGAGACAGAACCAGGAGTGGAGTAATCAGTTAATTGGGAGCAGATGTGGACAGAAGCAACTAGAAAGGAGCCAAGGGGAGAGGAGACAAGGGCGCAAGAGAGGGTACGTTCACACTGTAGGTCTTGATGCTCAATTTTTTTATGAAATCCAATTTTTTTTTTGCGTTGCTGTTCACATTTCCAAATATATGCAACTTGTGTACCATAAAAAAACAATCTTTTCAAGATGGTTAAACATAAATACTGCTCTCCGCATCATTGTCCGCCATGATTGTCGTTTTTCTAGCCGCTTCTGTGTAACAAGATCCAGAATAGTGATCTTTGTCGGGTATTAATGGCGTTCAGATCGGATGAATGTGACCTGGCCGTTCAGACACAGGTCACATTTGAAAAGATCAGATTTGTATCAGATTCAGGACCACATAGCCAAGTGGCCTGGGTCTCATTGGAAAAAATCGGATCTGTGTTCTTCAGACTGAAATGAAAAGATCAGATACAGGTCGCCTATGGGCCAAAAATCGGATTTGGGTCACTTCAGGCTGCAGTGTGAACTTAGCCAGAGAGTAACACAAAAACACAACACTGCCAGAAAATAACTACAAAGACACAAAATTACAGTAAAGCTAAAAACGTAAAAAGAAACCTAAACAAAGAGCAGAACCCTAGCATAGCATCCACTGCTTAGATGCCCATCTGCTTCAGCTGCAATCCTCTGCGAGACCTTTTGATGCGCCTTGATGTGTTGCAACCATAGACTTTGCAAGTAAACCATTTGCTTCTGCTGCTCACATTATGTTCGGTGTGAACGTAGCAGGAAAGTGTACCTGAAGGGTCCTGCTCTGACTGCTGTCCACAGCCTCACTGACAGCCGGAGCTCCTGCTGGATTATTNTAAATAGGGAGAGCTTAATCAGCAGAGCTGATGGGGGTCAGGTGTGAGTGCTGAACAGCAGCTCCCAGGGAAGGATCCATATCGCCCTCTGGAGGGCAAAACCCCTGGATCCAAACAGAAACAGAAGCCCACAGAATGGGATCCACACCGCCCTCTGGAGGGCAAACCTTGGATCCCAACACAGGAGTGGAGTAATCAGTTAATTGGCAGCAGATGTGGACAGAAGCAACTAGAAAGGAGCCAAGGGGAGAGGAGACAAGGGCGCAAGAGAGGGTACGTTCACACTGTAGACCTGGATGCTCAATTCAAATTTTTTTATGAAATCCAACTTTTTTGCATTGCTGTTCACATTTACAAATATATGCGACTTGTATGTGATCTCCTGTGTGAACTGCAGTCATACAACGCAAGTGTCCCGCATGCGCAGTAGAGGATGCAATGACGTCACAGGCCAGAGTGCTCTGTGTTTACGGAAGTAAACAAGGATGGTAGTGCTGGTGCGCATCTAGCCATCTTTCCCAACCATAAAAACACAATCTTTTCAAGATGGTTAAACATAAATCCTGCTCTCCGCATCATTGTTCGCCATGATTGTCGTTTTTCTAGCCGCTTCTGTGTAACAAGACCCAGAATAGTGACCTTTGAGGGGTATTAATGGCGTTCAGATCGGATGAATGTGACCTGGCCGTTCAGACACAGGTCACATTTGAAAAGATCAGATCTGTGTTCTCTAGACTGAAATGAAAAGATCAGATACAGGTCGCCTATGGGCCAAAAATCGGATTTGGGTCACTTCAGGCTGCAGTGTGAACTTAGCCAGAGAGTAACACAAAAACACAACACTGCCAGAAAATAACTACAAAGACACAAAATTACAGTAAAGCTAAAAACGTAAAAAGAAACCTAAACAAAGAGCAGAACCCTAGCATAGCATCCACTGCTTAGATGCCCATCTGCTTCAGCTGCAATCCTCTGCGAGACCTTTTGATGCGCCTTGATGTGTTGCAACCATAGACTTTGCAAGTAAACCATTTGCTTCTGCTGCTCATATTATGTTCGGTGTGAACGTAGCAGGAAAGTGTACCTGAAGGGTCCTGCTCTGACTGCTGTCCACAGCCTCACTGACAGCCGGAGCTCCTGCTGGATTATTACGTCTCATCTTTCTGACTTTCTTTATTTTGCCTTTGAGAAAAAAAAAATATCCAAAAGCAACCCAGAATTTCACATCAATATAAATTCCTTAGCTGACTCTTTACATGCCCTGGCAATTCGCATCTGTATGTCCTAAATACTGACAGGATTTTATCTGGTTAAACAATTGTTAACTAGAATTATAAATTACAAGGATTTGAATAGTCGTATAATACTTGAGGGAATTTGTGCAGTACAGGAATTCATGGACTTTGTAGCATTAAATAAAGGTTTTTCTCCAGACCCTGTTCTTAAACTATTTTATAAATTAATAATTATCCTTTGTAAAAACTTATTTTGTAAGATTAACCTAATTTTTATTGGATGAAACAAATTATTTTGATGGATTTACATTTTTTTCTAAATGCCAACAGGCCATAACAAAAATTAGCTTAAATGCAAAAAACTAATGAGTCTATTTTAAATCTAAGGGGTAGAAAGTGGAGAAAATTGCAAAAAAAAATGTAAGGAGCAGAAGTAAAAAGTTGTCTAAAAAATAATTACTCCAGTAAAGTATAGAGAGACAAAATTTCTACTTAAGTACGTTAACAAAGTATTTGTACTTTGTTACACACCTCTGCAATAGGAGACAGAGCAGACTGTATTTCTTGAGGAAGCTTTGTTCCTTATGTGTTTTTAGCAAAATGCTGCATATCATTTCTAAGTCTGTTGTTGAGAGTGTAATATCTAGCATCTGTTGGGCTAACAGCTTTAGAGCAACCATTAAAGAAGCTCAACATGCTCATAATGAAGACCTTCTCTTCTGTGGACTCCTCTAAAGCCTGTGGAGATGAGTTCAAGAAGATGAATTCTTCATAGAACTGAGAACATCACAGAAAACCCTGAGCATCTTCTTCATCTGTAACACAACAACAGAGTGTCTGCAGTAAGAGGCTTCTTAAGACCAGCTCTAAGAGAAACCACAGCAGGAAATATTTTCTGCCAACATCAGCATTTACAACAGCTCTTTAAAGGAAGCCTTCCATGAAATACAACAATATTCAATTTCCCTTTCAGACCAATTAAGGTTTTTTTTTCCAAAACACTGTTTACATTTGATCACTGCAGCTCTTTAAGAAACGGAAATGTCATGAGAGCTGTACAAAACGAAATTGTGTTTTGTATACACACTCTATATATATATAAAAAATGACAATAAAGGTTGTCTATGTCTAAGTTTTTTAATTAAACTGAACTGGTATATTAAGCTCTTCTTTGAAACAAGTATCTACCTCTGGTCCTCTTTGGAGTCGCAGGTCAGATTTCATCACCTTTACTTATCTCTCAATTTACTTGGCTCTATACTAAGTAAACATGCAGGTTATGCAGTATGGCTGTGGGTGGGATGAGAGTAGCTGTTATAGAGACCCTGGCATCTGATTGGCTGGTTCACATTGAGCAAGACAACTTTTTTGTAATGACTCTAATATGAATGGAAATGTGTAATGTGTTGAAATGTATCCCCAGCATTCTGAACAGGGATTTTTCCTAACATATATTATAGCATTGTCTTTTAATTTGCAAACTAGGTCCCTGGCCAAAGGCTGATACTGTTCAGGGGGTCTTGATATGAAATGTTTGTGAACCCCTTGTGTTAGATTATAATCACAAAGCAATAATATGTCTGTTTTACTATGTATATCTTTTTTTGTATTTTAGATACATTTGCACCAGTTTCCTATAAACTGACAACTTTAGCACAAATTATTTAATTAGTATTTAAACCTGGTTGCAGCAATACTATTTCTAAGATGAAATGAGGGGTGCAGCTCTCACATATAATATGTATACCACATTTACACCACACTGGTACTTAAATATCAAAGTAAACAACCACTGATTTTATTAATTTATATCATGCCACTCTACTGAAAACATCTGTACTCAATGATAAACATTTATTTAATGTGGGATACTAGAAGCAAATTATAATTGACAGCCTGGTCTACTTTCCTATTTATTTAGATTATAATTTCCTGTTCACTTAGTGGTGTTCACAGCCTGATGAAATTACATTACCAGATGGTAATTCGGTCCAAAATTAAAAGAAAAAAAGAAGGTTGTGACTGTAGAAAATATAAAACACTCGACAAAGACAAAACTATAATTTTTGTCTTCACATCCTTAATCCCAATTCACACAATATTCAAACTAACATAAAAGAAGTTGATGTACCCCAACATGTGCACTGCAGTGTTGTTTTCGTCAACGATGGCGAAATCATTTCGTTGACTCCTTTCGTTGACTCATTGTTGTTCGTTGGCTCCTTTTTTCATGACGATAACGAGAACTGACAGCTAACAATTGGTCATGGGTGTGAGTTTTCACCGATGAGACTAAATAAAAATGGTAGCGGGTCTGTCTGACGTTTAAAATGCATCATTGTGCTGTAATCTGCTTAGCAGTATCTACGTCCTGTAAGGTCCTGCACACCTGCTGCGTTGCACATTCTGCATGACCACAGATGGACCATGGCGGCAGAGGCAGGGGTGAAATAGAAATATGATAGATGTAGAAACATATAGTTACCAGACTATGAGTGCGAACTGTTTAGTCTGATCACTACTGGGATATATTTGAGCTCTAACATACATAAGCCAGTCTAAAATCAAAGTGAAAAAGTAGAAAGACGGAAAATATGGATTTTAAAATTAAACCCACCCTTTTCCATGGTTCAACACCCATAGGAAATTTCAAAGGGACATGAGTGTAAGTTTTTCGCGTGTTTCTTTATGAGAAACACACTTGAATATTATAGGGACGGAAAGGAAGAAAAAGTCCTCTGAAGACAAAACCATGACCAGACGCCACTGCCGCAGTATTTTCGAACCCGTGCGTCAGCGCCGTGCCCATGCTCCAAACCGCTTATTAAAACGCAGAGGAGCCAAGTGCCATGAAGACAGAATGCAAGCAGCATGTTATTCTTTCGAAGAGGTGAACAGGCTTAGATCAATGGCGGCAGCGGTTTCCTCTCACCACAACTATGATGCTGTAAAGCGCAAGGAGGCATGTGGCTCCAACCCACACAGTCACAGAAATTAACTATTCCAGGGGCCTTTGAATGAGGCTGCCAAGAATAATTTCCCACATGTAGCAGTTCCCACAAAAGCCACAAAAGCATACTGGCACACTTTAGTCTCCTCTACACCCTGCATGCCCTCCCTGGGATGACTCAATAGAATCAATAAAACTTCAGCTCTGCTGCATCATTAAGAGGTCATGATTAAGTTTAGAAAGCAAGGATGAGTTTTTTCCTTTGGCACGTTAATGGTGCATGTATGTTGTTTCACAAAAGGATTAAAAGTATGTGGTCACACTTCATACTATGACTTCAATCATTTCTGCACCAGTAGCTCACAATGAGGGATAAGAGAGAAGAAGCACTTTGAATACAATACAAATGTTGTTCTTTACAACATTCACTGTATATCTGCTGATCGTGTTTGGTGCAAAATCCCAACAGCCTCCAGTCTGGGCCCCTGAGCAAGACCCTTAACCCCTAAATTGCTCCCTAGGCCCCACAAAGTGACTGGCCACTGCTCCCCAAAGGGATGGGTTAAGATGTAGAAGTGAATTTCTCCATTGTAAGATTAATGATGTTTAATTATTATAAAAGGAAATAAATCAGATTCAAAAAGACTAAGTAAACACTATCAGGATGAAAGATGTATTTTTCTTAATGTGAAGATGAATATAGAGTTGGTGAGAAGATGACAGGAGCTAAATAGAGGACAATCCTATGTTACAGGCTTCTAAGTGAGTTAAAACAAGGGTTCAGATTGATGTTCCAGTAGAACGTTACTAAACATACAGCCAGCATTACAATTCATTGGTTAAGATCAAAGCATATGAATGTCATAAAATACCACAGTCAAAGCGCAGGACTAAATCCAATTAGGGATCCAATGTTCAATATGCTTTTCATCCAATCTCACTAAGCTTGATCTATTACACATTGGAAAACCTTTGATTCAAAGAGGTGCAAAGTAGCTGCTAGAAACTTACCTCAAACAATCTAAAGCATTAACAGAAACCACTGGTGGTTTTCAGAGTGCACCAACTCACAGTGATAAATACTAATGTAGGATAAACTTTCCAGAGTTTTTGTTGAAAAAATAAAACCTATTTTAACTTCATTTTTGTAATTATGCTCTATTTATTGCATGATGTGATATAAAATCCCTATGAGATTTATTGAATTTTCTATTTGTAATATAGAAACATGAAAAAAAATAAACTTTGAAGAGTTTGAAAGTTTTACAAGATGTTTTAAATGTATGGTGCAAAAAAAAAGAGGCTTCAGGGGAAACTTTTTCATTTCCAAGACTAATTATTTTACATTAAATGAATAACTGGCTGTTACTCTGCTGTTATTTCAGTAAAGTATGTGTTAAAATCGACGATGGGTTGGAACATCCTCTGCTTCCTCCTACATGTACAGTATGGACCATTTACAGTACACTAGATTAAAGTGTGATCTCTCCTGAACCTTATGTGTTGACATCAGGAGCAACCAATGTAAACACATTTGCATATTGGGATCCAAGTTACCAGTAACCTCTGTTTCAAGATGAAATTGTAAAAGATGTAAATGGATCAGCATCTTAACCCTTTCATTGGTCAGTGATGACTCACCAGGGACGACTGAGGAATAGCAGCTACAGTACAATCTAAAGATTGATTTTTCATCTAGGATTATTGTGGCTCTCTGCTGCAAATAGTTCTACACAACAGAAAAGAATAATATATATATATATATATATATATATATATATATATATATATATATATATATATATGATAATAAAATGTAAAGTGTTTAAAAGGATTAACTGCATGGGTTTTTAATGTATGTTTAACAATCATGATAACCTATCCTTATATAGACCTACATTAGAGACTTCTGACCTTATACCCCTTCATGGAGGCTATGGTCTCAGAACGTGAACCTGCACATGGTCCCTCGTACTCGCTACAGGACCAGGGGGGATCGTTTTAGGCGGTCTCACCGGAGTAATTTTGTCATTTATAATTTTTTGCCAAAAAGGGCAAAACATTTTTTTATTTTGTGTATATTGCTGAGTAAAAAAATCGATTTTGAATCGATTCCTTTACATTTTTGCAAAATCGATGTCTAGGGAATGAGATCCATTAGTTTTATAGTGACGTGCGTGACATTCACATTCAAATGAGCAGGAAAGATGCACTCAAAATACTTCAAAGCCAGAGAGCTGCAAATGCAGCTAATAGGTTGATTGAAGACATTAACAAATGGAGGCTGACCAGCAAACACCCTGTAGTTGTTACAGACAACGCTGCAAATATGGTTTGTGCAGTGAAGTTAATGCAGCTCATGCATGTCTGCTGTGTCCCCGCTGTGTCACGTCTGCTTGCTCGAGTGAGGTTTCACTTTTCACAAACAAGTTTACACATTTGAGACAGTTGTGTTCACATCTCAAGTTTAAACTCTCCGATTTACAAGTTTGCACTTTGTGTTTAATATGACAGGAAAATTTAAATACATAAGTGTTTTGAAACACAGTTGAACCACTTTCATTATTGTAAAAACAGATCGAATCGAAATTAATCGACTTAGAACTGTATGAATCAAAATCGGATCGATTCAGGACTTTGGCGAAAATACCCTGCCCTATTTGTGAAGCACTTTGTGACCTCCATGTCTGTAAAAGGTGCTATATAAATAAACATTACTTATCGAAAGAAAGCAACACAATCTTTAAGTAGATCAAATTTGGTTTAATCTGGCATCATGTTATCATCAGGGAAAAACTAGTCATTCCTTTTTTAATGACCTTGTAGATGCAGTATAAATGTACACAACTCAGCTCTTTCCATATATTACATATTTACAAATATAAATCCAAGCCCAAATCGACAGTATAATTTACATAAGGCACAAACTGTTAAAGAACAACATAATTTGCTGCAACATAAAGTTTATTCGGTAAAATCTCCCAGTAAAAGAGCAACAGAACAGCTGCAATGGTAAAAATACTTTAAAGGAATTTATAACTTTGCCATGCATCATGTTGAACTAAAAAAGAAAATAAATAGCCTAAAACACTGTTCTCCTACCAACCTCCACTAAGGATCTGATCGGAGTTATATCTGTAGAGGTTTTAGGCAAGTCAGATAACTGTATATTAGGTGAAGCATGTCTGATCAGTTAAACCATCCTTGGGTAAAATAGTGTAAAATATAAAAGCTTTATCCTGGCTGCCATCAGCTGCAAAGAAGCTGCAGTTCACTGGAGTTGTAGTTCAAAGCAGGTGCTGCTAAATCTGTCCCTCCGATGGCATCCTGTCCTCTGATCTTCAGATTGACAAACTTTATCTTCCAACTGTTTTCATTCAGGGGTGAACGGATAAGGCCGAATATTTGCTCAAAGATCCCAAGACAGGTCTGTTCTCTGTGGATGGTCCCGGCCACACCCACCAGCACCAAGCCATGGGGCGAGGCCAGGGCTCTTAGGCCATTGAGATCCAGGTTGGGACTGAAGAGGAGGCGCTCAGCGCTGGTCAGGGCCAGGAGACGGAGGCTGACCAGTTCAGCCCCCAGGAACTCCTCCATCTGCTCAGTCGTAGCTCTTAAAAACACAAAACACATTGGAAATTAATTTCCCTTTAACCACAAATAATTTTCCCTCCATTGGTTTAATAATCATACCTGGAGAGAAGGCGTAATTTCACATCTGGCCAGAAATGCTGTGGCCCCCATTCTTGAGGCTGTTGGCTCAGCGAAGGGTTCTGACTGTTCAGGATCTGAAAGAACCACTGACAGAACTGCTGTCCCAGGGTGAGTGGATCAAAGCCAACCTTGCTGTTTATGTCATTGGAATCCGATGTTTCGGGCTGATGCTGCTTGGTTTCATCCACCTTTAATGAGTAACAGAGCTGTGTCACACATTGCGCTTGACTCAACTTTCAGCTGAGAAATATTTTTGTAAGAATATAAACAATAAATCTAAAAAAAACCAGTTGATTTAATGCAACTGTGGCGATTTTTCTAAAGAAAAAATAAGCGTCTCATCTTGTTAGAGTTAAAATTATTTTGCCATAAAACTGTATTATAAAAATCACAGTAATTCAAAGATCTTAATTGGCACTTAAAGCCCTGTTCTTTCTAATGACAGGTTTCACCTTAGTGTTTTTCATTGGTATTCATTACCTTATTTCACACATTGACACACAACCACAGAGTTACGTTTATTTAAATCAGATTTTATGGAGTAGAAAAAGAAGAAGTGGCAGATATGGTAGAATGAAATAAAACAGAGTACAGTAAAATACGTTATTATGTAATTAAATGTATCATTAAAATATGAAGTAGAGAATTGAATGATAAAATGTCTCATTAAATAATTAACTAAAAATAATGACATTCAATTTGCAATTAAGCAACTTTTTAGTACCTAAAAGGGCATATCATGTCATAAATTAAAGGCTTTTTAAGGGTACAATGTTCCTAAAAATGCTAAATAAATAGGAGTAAATGTATAACGCTTCCCTAAAGTAAATGTATATGAAAGTACATTCATATAGCAGCAAGCGGCCTTTTAAAAGAGGGGCTCTGACATAAAACAAACGAACGAACGAACGAACGAACGAACGAACGAACGAACGTCAAAGATAATCAGTTCCCAGAGGAAGAACTGCTGAGTTCCTATAGATGACAGTTCATGCTGAAAGATCTTCAGTTCTAACAAAACTGACTGGTGTGACATCATAGCTCCTGCATGATGAATAACATAGATGTTTGGGGCCTGTTCCCAATGCAGGCAAATGTGTCCTAAGTCTGAATTATCTGGTGTCACAGAATCAGTTCATGCTGTTTGGGGCACATGGAAAAGTTCAACTTATGCCTGTATGGGACTTGTTCCTAAAATAAAAAAAAAAGGGGTATTGTGACTATAGTTATCAGTTCCCATGGGAGAGACTAGGATGACATCCTAGACAGGGGGTCCGTGACCTCTAGGGGTCCACGAAGGTACTGCATGGGGGTTGCAAAAGATTTGGTTGATTAGACTTTTTTTTTTTTTTTTTTTTTTTATTCCCCTTGCATTTTTTTCCACTAATTGAAATGTCTTTAAATCCACATAAACACGAATTCAAAACACTGCAGTAAACAGATAAATGGAGGCAGAAGATGTCTTTCAGTCATCAATGCACACATTCAGCGACACACAGGAGCTCTTTCAAGCTGGGTACCATTTTATTCACAACACCTGTCCCATCCACCAGGAATCAGAGTCAAAAATACTTTAATAATCTCAGGGCGAAATTACTTTTGTTACATTAATCCATCTGTAATACAGTGACAATAGGACCAATTTAATATAACACAATCTCATACAATTTATACAATTAGGGGTCCTTGGCCTGGAAAACTTTGAAGACCCCTGGTGTATAGCACATGTCAAACTCAAGGCCAATGGGCCAAATCAAACACATCATGGCAATTTATCCATCCCTCAGCAGTAAAGGAAAATGTTGAATTTAAAAAAAAAATTAATGGCTGCAACTGTCTTTTATAAAGGGGACATTGTGTAAAAGTTTATCTTTTTTACTTCCTGAAATCAAGTTTACATATCTGTAGTTATTGGTGTGTTATTACCTTCACTAATAATCACACACATTTTCATAAATGAAGAATTTTATATTAGTTTACCCATAAGGCTGGTCAACCGTTTATGAAGCGCCATGACAGTCTGCCATCATTGATGTACAGATGCCGGTGAGGGACAAAATAGTTCTAACAGGCGGAATAACAACGTGTTTCCCCTTGATGATAGTTCAGTGTGATTGAGAGGCAGCAGTGAAAATCATTCGGAGATGCTAACCCAACAAAATGCAGGAAACTGGAGACATTTAAATACAAGATTAAACACCAGGTAATGCAGGAGCTAATGAAGGACAAAGGTTTTAAAAGAGATGCCCACATTCTTATCTTCACAGAGTACATGTCAGACTAAATAATAGTACTTCAGCGATGGTTTCAAGCTGTTGCTTTATTGTATGTCTCGTACCATGTCTTTCGGTTGTGCTGTTCTTTTTGCATCTCGTTGCAGGTGATGAAGCAAACTGAAAATGTTTTGTCATTGTCTCCTTTCTATCTCCTCTTTCTTTCATCTTTTCTCTTTTTTTTCTTTTTCTTCTTCTGTTTTTCCTCTTCTGTTCTATTTACATTGCAGTGTCCATATAAACTGTAAAACTCCCTGCATAATTATAATAAAGCAATTTATATGCATAAAAAAAGTGGAGCAATATGGCAATAGTTCTACTGCTCCACTTGTGAAAGTAAAATCTGTTGGGCTCTTTTTGGCATCAAGACAATTATTCTTATTGCCACATTGCCAGAGAGGACGCTGTTAAAAAAAATAAATAAAAAATAAAAATAATAAAAGAGATGCTGAAGTTACCATGATTGTGCTGCCTAAATTAGCATAAAGCTAACTTTTTCCCCATACAGTTTTATTGGCCAGTGTTATTGTTTACCATAGAAAGCATAACAGTAGATCCTGCTAATGTATAATAATCATGTTGGTACAGAATCTTAGGTTTATGTGGATTTAATAGCTTTCAAAGCTTACACAACTTTGAAAACTGGCTTTTTCCCCACAGTAAATGCCAACTTCAGAAGACATGCTTACATCTGTGTTGTTGAGGTTTTTTAAACATGGTGGAACCCTGTTACTGCATTACATGTTCATTTGAGTGAAATACCCCAATTTCACTCGTAGATAACAGTAATTCCTATACAATATCCCTTTAAATAATTGTTTAGGCCAAAGTGGCCAGATAAAAAAAATGAATTTGACATTCCTGGCTTAGAGCTATAATTGAATAGATTGGTTAAATGCTTAGTATGGACCAAAGATAAGACCTAAAGCAAGATTTCAAGCAAATGTTAACCGACATTCTCCATCTAGTCTGACTTGGCTTATGCTTTGAATTGAAGCTTGGCATAAATTCTGCCCATGGATGTGCATCTGTACTTTTATCAGCTGGTGGTGCCTTCATGGTATGAAGTCAGCAAAGAAAGATGCTAGATATCTAAAATAAAGGATTTTCTATAGCAGAAATTTTTAAAACTGCATTACTCTGAGAGGGTTTATGGATGTAGTTGAATTAGTTTTTAATTTCCCATTCCTAATGGATTAATTTTTACTTCTGTAAGCCAGTAAAATATGGAGTCTTCTTTCAGCCAGCTGATTAGTAGCTTAGCAGGTAGAGAAAAGGAATTCAATGATTTGATTGAGTCCCTCCAGTTCTTTCTCTGGCATCTTACTGAATGGCTATAAAGTTTTGCATGATGCCACATACTTTCAGTTATTAGTAACATATTTCACAGGCCTGAAATTGATGGACACTTGATTAAAAACACAATTAAATAATGCTGAAACTGCTTGTAGAGGAGACAAATGTATACTTTTGAATCCTTCTGCAGATCAGTTTGAAAGCTGAAAACAACCAGATTTGAATTCACTTCAAAAAGCTTTTAATGAAGTTTATTTCTACCAATTATTGCTTATGCAAAAATAGCTCAGTCATGTTGAAAAGCAAATTCGGTTAAAAAGTTGCATCATGTTATTAACCATGTGTTTTTTTCATTAGCGTGTAACCATGGTAACAGGTTAGCATCACATTTTTATTAACTAAAGAGACCAAGACAAGAGGATTCTACCAAAAATTAACCAAATATTTAACTGATTTGCTTGTAATCAATAGATGATCAAAAAGACTTCCTCTTTATATTCGTCATCTTTATATCTATGAATTCCTAAGTATTTTTTAACAGGTATACCATATAGAGACATTTCTGTGCCTACCGTGACTGATGACCACAGCTCCAGCGTCCTCCTCACCAACTGGTGCTTCTCGCTGGATGGAGGCATCATCACTCCTTCTTTGGCTAAATATCTAAAGATGAGGTCACGGTGAACCTTCCGCCTTCTAAGGAGCTCTTCTGCATTTTTGGAGAAGCTTAGGATCGTCTCCATAGCCTCTGTATAAGATATATACACAATATACAAGCAAAGTCGTTGCTCTAATGAATAAAATGACAATTGAAATTATTTTTTCCATTTTCAAAGTCGTCGTTAGCTCGAATATTTTGGAAAAGTTATACAATAAATGCCATTTTTTTCTGCATTTATATTGAGATTTTTAACAGATTTTTCGTCATCGAACAGGACGAGGCTTCCTTTCCTTACCTGTCATGTTTTCCACAACTATCATCTTATTAGTGACCGTGTCGCTGAGTGACAGTAAGTCAGCTTCTGTCATTGAGCTCAGTATCATTTTAAAGCCAACCCGCTCAGTTTCTGAAAGTCCTGACATTTTCTCTGAACTAATATTTAGGGCTTTTCGCCCATTTATGTCCTACTGGGATATTTGTCCGTACAGAAACACGTATGGACCAACAGTGTTCCTAGTAATACACATTTTCCTAGGGTGCTGTGTCGATTCTTATCCACCAGGTGTCCTCATTACCCAAGAAGTTATTTTACTTCATAGTGAATATTTTTCTTTCCTTATTTTTTTTT
>NW_015150748.1:411403-413185 GCF_000732505.1 Cyprinodon variegatus
TATATATATATATATATATATACATTAATATATATATGATCAGTTTTTTAACTTAAGATTCAAACGTAAGAGGTGTAGAGCTTACTATATTATTTGAAGGTAGCATTAGTAGGAAGGCAAGCGAGAAAGGACGAAACAACGTCTGGAGCGTCGCGATCTGTACGTAATCGCCATATTGTGAGTGTCAGGTTATGTTAAAACAAAAAAATAATAATAGCCTAGCCTTATAATAATTTATCAAGAAGATGAGGCAAAGAACAATAATGTAATATTGTGTATGCATTGTTTATGTGGAAATGAGTTGCTTGGAGAATTATTAAGTATGTTATGATTGCTGCACTAGAAAGGACACTCTGAAGCACCTCTACATGTTCTGATCAATACCAGAATGGTAACTCAAAGCAAGGCAAAGTTATCTATGCAGCACAATTCAAAAGCAAGACATTTACAATTCCAGAGAAAAAAAAAGATATAAACCTAGAGTTAAACATAAAAATATCTGATTATTTTTTCCAGGAAATCAAGCTCATTGTATACTGCAGGTACACTGGAAATAATTAAGTGTATTTACGGTACTCTTAATTTGAGCAGCTAAATTAGATAGTTTGCCAATGAAATAAGTATTTTTACTTTTAAAATAAGATAATTAGACAAAATGCACTTGAAATAAGACAATGCAACTGTGTTTTCTTATTTTAAGTGTAAATTGTCTTGTTCCATTGGCAAAATGTCTGTTTTACCTCCTTAATCCAGGAACAAACGCACTTATTTTAAGAAAAAATGAGATCTAGATTTCTGTTTTTTCCAGTGTAGAGTGCAATAACAACCTTTATGCATAACTGTATGTGTAAATTGCTAAACTACAAATGCTATAATTGATCATTCTACCTTTAGGTAACCGTGTAGACAGCTCACGTTACAATTTACACTTTACCTATGTATTTTTGTATCATGTATTTTGTGACCTTGTAGATTTTATTCTATTTTTCCTGTTATTAGAACAACTTATTATGTCCTGTACTTATAACATATCTTTTTGAAGTTATATATACATATACACAGTTCCATAAGTTGTTTCTTCATGGGAAAATAACGCTAAATTTACATGAAGTTTAATAACAGGTAATTAAGTGTAAATAAAGCTGGTTTCCACTTCCTGCCACTTCCAATATGGCGGACGCGCTGACGTGCGGTTTCCACGGGACAGAGAAGCCAATGCGTCGGCTGCTCGAAACTAGCAAGCAAATAGCCTCCGCATAGGCGACGCACTGTCAGAAGAGGAAGACGCTTCCCATTTTGCGTTATAAATATTTACTATATACGGTGCTTTAGCTAACATTATTAAATAAGGTTTATTTCTATCATTTTATTTAATTCTTTTGCGTCGACCGTAGCAGGGAAACCTTTAAAGGTAAGGTACTTTCACCGTTTGCTAATAATCTGCTAGTGATAAAAAACAACAACTCATGAAGTTATAAAGGACAAATATACACAATATAGCATTTGAGACTAACGTTGACATTTTATATCTGCTGATCTTTTAGGTTATATACTACGGCCCCATTAAAGTAAATAAGTTAACGAATTAAATCAATAATTGCTTGTTTTTACATTTTCTTAGACTTAGAGACTTAGATTTTATTTTGTTATTTTGAACATACCAGTATAAACAAAAATAAATTTCGTTAAGTACAGATCTCTTCATTTGCAGGTAATCAGCAGTGATACAAACATTGTGATAAAAAAAAAAGTGATGTTAACAAATGACTATAGTTACAGTTT
>NW_015150748.1:414070-415780 GCF_000732505.1 Cyprinodon variegatus
AAATATATATATTTCTTTTTTTTTTGTCCTCTTATAACCCCAGTGTATGAAGTAAAGGTAAATGATGTAGGATTTTTAAAAAACGGTCTAGAAATAAGGAAAAACATCTTAAATTAAGTGTATTTACCCTTAATTTGAGTAGATAAATGAGATAGCTTGCCAATGGAATGAATATTTTTACCCTTGAAATAAGATAATTAAATAACATGCACTAGAAATAAGACAATGCAACTGTGTTTTCTTATTTTAAGTGTACATTTATTGTTCCATTGGCAAAATGTGTCTTTTACCCCATGAATTCAAGAACAAATGCACTAATTTTAAGAAAAAATTGCTGATTTAGATTTCTATTTTTGCAGTGGCTGCCTCATGCTGGGGGAGCAAGGAGAGGGAAGCTGCTCAGGGTTGCAAAATATTGCAAGGAAATATGGAATTATAAAATCTGATTGAGAAAATGCATCGTTTGGTGAAGTAGTTAAAGGAGATTTAAAGAAGGAGATTAAATGGTCTGTGCCCAGTGTAAAGATGGCCTGAATATATCCTTAGCTGAACACCTTCTGTGTTCTCATCTCTTACTCAATATCCTGGAACTGTACAACATCCAGCCAGCATGTTGTGTCTTTGCATCTATTTCTCAAACTGCCAATCTTCTAATTTCTGCTGCAGATGGAGGAGTTTGAGGGCAGTTCTACTGGCCGGGTAACTGTATACTCTATCCAGGGCTGCCCACATTGTGTGCAGGCTAAAGCTACCCTCAGGGCTTTAGGGGTTCCAGTATGCGATGTGGATGTTGGGATTCATTCAGAACTGACGGTGAAACTGAAGGAGCTGACCGGACGCAGCACTGTACCTCAAATCTTCTTTAATAATGTCCATGTTGGGGGTAATGAAGATCTCCAAAAACTGGTAAGATGAACAAACATCCGGTGGTTTCAGATTTAACTTTATAAACCCCAGATTGATTTTGTCGTTGATCTAAGGACATGCGAAAAGGATAACTTTTATTATCTGATGTTTTACAACCTCAGGCTCCTGGGGAGCTGCAAAGGCTGGTGACTCTGGTCAAAGAAGAGCCTCTTACAGCAGATCCTCCGCCATTACCAGAAAATAATCCATTTGGGTTTCCAGATGGGGAGATAGATGGAGGTAAGCAACTTCCTTAAAGTTAGCTTTTTTTTTTTACATGATAAAAATTATATTATTCTGCAGTTATGTTTTTTTTTTTTTCCCTTAATGGAGAGTTCTGGGTGTTTTGAAATCATGTTAAACAATTACTTAATTTATGCTAGAAGCCCCAAGATGTATGTCAGGTATTAACAAATGGCCCAACTGTTTAGGAGACAGATTCTGCTGAGTCACTGCTGCATGAGGATGAGTATAAATCAGTCAGTGGTTATGAAATGGTGCTGGCTGATGTGGACACGGTGGGATTTTTATGTAGAAGCAGAAGTGGTTTTGTGAGGACATTTCTGAGGGTAGATTAGCTGCAAGTGCAAACAGAGAGGGGATACAGGAAGTGTGATACTATAAATGAGCCCCTGGCTGCTCCAATAGTGATGACCAAAGCAGAGTTACTCAGCTATAAGGGTGATGCTCCAGCTGTCCAATGATTTATGTCCCAGGCAGAATCAATATAAACAAAACACTTTTTGTCAGTAATTTTATTCATGGTTCACTTAATATACACAAAAAATAATAATGATTGATAAA
>NW_015150748.1:420704-433636 GCF_000732505.1 Cyprinodon variegatus
CAAAAATAATAATGATTGATAAGCTACTGTTTATATTATATAAAACGTGGGTTTATATTTAGTGTTTTTTCCTGTACATCCTTTACGCCATTGCCAGGTTTTTGTCTCGGTCCCTCTTTAGAATGAAATGAAATCTGATTCAAAAGTAAATCTATTGATAAATGAAAAAAGAAATTCCTCATTTTAATGGAAAATTATAATGTGCTTGAAAGGTATATTAAGTATTTTATTTATTTTTCATGAGAAGAACATCCGTAATTTCCACCACCCAACACAAAATATGACTTTTAACTTTGTTTTTAACCTTTGGCTGCGTCCAAACACATAAGTTGTTATGTGACAGAATGGGAAAGCTCCACGAAAAGAGAAAAAAATCTATGTAAACTTTAGTAAAACTAAGAGTAAGTTTATTGGTTATTTCCAAACACTATACTTCCTTTGAATGTACAAATAATGAGAAAAATAGAAGTTTATGTTGTGTATCTTGAGCATATTTTATGCCAACTCTAAATCAAAGATAAGGGTTTAAATGAGTCAGGAGATTTTAAAGGAATGCTAAACACCTAATTTCATCACTATATCTAATATTAATGTAATTTCATCACAGCCACTATTAGTTAATGCTTCTAAATGTTTTGATGAAGTAGAATAAATCAAATTATTTAAAAAATATGTTGGATTTTCTGAAAAATATCAAGACCAAATTTGACTGTAAATGAAGACTCACCCATAAATGTAGCTTCTTGTAGGGTTTAAATCTGCACTCATAAATTAGCTGATTACTCTTTTAAGGAATTTTTTTTAATATCTGTTTGTCTCTACATTTTAAAACTTAAAATAGGATGAATCGTTTTCTGCTGAGCGTAGTCTCTTCTTAGTAAACAGGCTCGCACAGACGCCTGCATTCTGTATGAAAGCTTCAGACATCTGAGGATGTTGCTGTTCACAGAATTAAAATGTGAGAGAGATGAGTTGGCAGACTTGGTAGAGGACCTGAAGCAAGCTGGTGTGGTTGGCGTGCAGAGGAGGGGACTGACTGTATACAAAAAGAGCTTCTCAGGCATTCAGCTGGTTGACTGGCTGCAAAAAGACAAGGCAATGGGTAAGTAGGGCATTAGAGCCTTCTGATGCAAAAAAAAAAAAAACATGAAAACTACAGAGCCGAAACGCTCGGTCAAGTCGAGGTCTGTCAGCTGTTCACTTTGGACATGTCTGTGCTAGACAGGGCTGAGGCCTGTAAGACAGGCCAGGCACTGCTGCAGAAGAAGTACATGGTCAGTGTGCGAGGCAGTGGACAGAAGGATGCGTGTTTTGGAGAAGGAAAAGAAACCTTGGACACTCTGTACAGGCTGCTGGAAGATGACTTTCATTCCCCCCTGAATGGAGGACAGACCGCCAGCTGTTGTCCCATACAGGGTAGGTCAGGAGGGAACCAGGATCCAGGCTTTCTGTGTTGGTGCAGAGTACTGACCCTCGAGTTTGTCTTGTGCTGCTTGCTTTGGTATAAAATCAATTTGGGTTTATTTGGGTTTGTGTGCTTTGCTTTTGATGATCAGGAGGTTAATAGTTAAAATAGGGGTTAATGATACATCTGATAATAACACGTTAGCAGGGACTTTAACCTGCTGTGAAATGGGCATCAGGAAGGAATGATATTCAGTTATCTAAGATTTTTTAAAATAATGAATACAATACTAGTTGGAAAGGTAAAACAACTCCCCCACCCCCAAACTTATATGCATAAACTGAAAAACTTAAAAATGCTAAAAAAGGTGCATTGATTTGGATTATAAAGCACAGATCAGGGTTTCTTTGGCTGATTTCGAGTTCTTGTTTTCTTTGAAGCTGTGCTGATTAGATTTGGTATTATATTCAGTTTTTTACATTCTACAGACTAATGCAAGAGAAAAAAAAACTCACTGCAAGTTTTTTGAAAGAGGTTGGGGTTCACTCCAGTTAAATAAATGGATATGGATGGATTTCACTCAGTCGGCACTTTATTTTATCTTTGCAAAGAAAGAACAGTTCATCATACAGCCCTTATTTAATGCCAGAGTTTGTCTTCCTTACTTACAATAATGGAAATTAGTCAGAGTCCAAACAAATTACAGACACTTTGGTTAAACAGTAACATGTTATGATGAAACCTTGTGAAAGAATCTGGCCTCTTACTCTATGTGTGGCCTTGCAGTTTAAACAGACTGAGTGAAAAAGTTTTTTTTTAGTGAGTAAATAGCATAAATCAATATATGCAATAAAAGAAATCTAAATTTTCCAATCACAGGGTTTAAAGTAGAAATGATGAGACTTAAACTTAGTCTAATTTTTATTTGTCCCTTTGGATTACTCCTTCAGGGAAATTCTGGCTCCAGTAGCTTATAGGGCAGAGCTAAAGCAAGATGCCATTAAAGATAAAAATACAACAGACAATATAAAAAGAGTGTAATTAGTGCAAAAAACTATTAGAAAAAAGCTGTAATGTCCCGGAATATGTTTCCTCTAGATATAAAAATATCTGCATAGTAGAAAGAATCATATGTACATCAATGATTGGAACTGACTAGAAAAACAAAGTCTAGCTCAGATCTCTGGCAGAATAATTTGTCCATTTGATCATATCATATGTCATATCAAACCTCTGTTTTATATATTTGTTCTGCTTTGCTATGTGTTGGCATTTGAAAAATAATACTTTTGCATTAATCTTTTTTTTAATATATTGTAATATATCTTCATTAACATTGTTTGGTGACGGTAAAATGCGCTGCTTGGTTTATTTACTCTTGCATGCTTAAAATCAAGTCTCCTGTGGTATTCTGTACAGAAATGATTATAATCATGGTGTTGGTCTTTTTACTGCCTAACAAACTCATTTGCATCAGACTGAGCCTTGCATGACACAAATTCCAGCTAAGTGAACTTTCTTGTTATGCAACACTGCAGAACTGGTGAGACGTTAAATAAACTAACCGTTAATCTGAGCAGCATTTTAAACAGATTTTTAAATGGTATTTGTAACTAAACAAGCATATTTTTTATGGTTTCAGTTTTTCTTTTTTTTTTTTCCTTTAAACCATAAAATATGACATCTATTGTACAGATCAAAGATTTTTCTTGTTCCATTTCCCTCCCAGCTGCTGAGCTGTCATTGCTTTTACGCGAGATGATTCTGAAATTGTTCTCGGAGCATCTCTCTGCCGATGGCAAGGTAATGTTCTCAGTGATCCAAAGCTTTATGTTTGTTTGTGCCTATGGCTGTTTTCTAAACTCTGTGAATGGACCCTCATCCATAAACAGTCTGTTTCTCTTGCTTCTACAGTTTGTGGATTACAAAGGGATGTCTGTGGATCCAGTGTTTGAACGTTACTGTGAGCTGGCCATTCAGCTGCAGAGGGTGGAGCTGCTGTCACTGAGCCGGGAGGAGAAGCTGGCCTTCTTCATCAACATCTACAACGCCTTAGTCATCCATGGCTACCTGCGCTTGGGGGCTCCTACCAACATATGGCAGAGATACAAAGTAGGATAACATAGATTTCCTCAAAGATTTGCCTCTAAACTCTCATTCCTACATAGATTCTGCTTTCATGTTCTATTTATTAACGGTTGCTTTTGCTACTTGATGCCAACATTTACACCGTCATGTTTTGAAGCATTGTGACTCCCGCTCTCCATTTGGGCAAAATCTAATAATGTCCTAACTTTGTTTGTGTAGAATAAAAAGTAAATGTTGTGTTGTGAGCTGCTTAATGTTTTGACGTATTAAGCAAAATGCTTTGTTTAGAATATTAAAAAGAAAAACCCTTATTTAATGACAAACATTTGAACAGCCTCTGTGTTTAAATCTAAGATGCAGCAGCCGTTTTTATTTTTTAGATTAAGGCATTATTATAAAGTATTATGTAGTTATTTTAACCAGTATTGTGTCTAATTGTTTTTTAGGCTGCATCCAATTTATAAATGTATTTCTGTTTTCAAACCGTACCGGATGTGATACATAAAGTTTTAGGGATGCTCCGATCCACTTTTTATTTTTATTTTTTTAACCCACCAATTTGATCTCGATGCTTAAATTCAGTTGTCTGCAGATCTGAGAACTATTTCTTTTTCTTTTTTAGCAGTAATGTTATCGTTTCTGTCAATTTTGTGAGAAACTGTCAAAAAAATGTCTTTACAAGCATGACATGAATGTATATGTTTATATCTCAAAAGGCAGTGAATCGTGTTAACAGGATAGATTCCTTCCTAAAAACAAAGACAGATTCCCATTAATGGGTCAACTTTTCTGCTGTTCAAGGAATATTTACCCTAAATTTAACGCATCATAGGAATGTCCTTTCCCATTTTCACAGGTTAGAATTGTCTTCAATTTTAGGACAGACACAGATATCAGCTTTAACGAGCTATCATCCCAAAGTCTCTTATTTAGATGCATAAATGTTTACATTGGTTCAATTATTTTCAATATTTTGTCTGTCTCTTTTCATAGTTGGTACCGATTTAAATGATTTAACGTTTGTCTGGTTATGTAGTTTTTCAACTATGTTAGTTACCTCATTGGAGGGGAAGTCTTCACATTACAAGATATTGAAAACGGCGTCCTTCGAGGAAACAGAAAAGGAATAGCTCAGCTTCGGAGGCCCTTCTCCAAAACAGATCCTCGGCTGCAGGTAGCATCCCTCACCGTCGATATCCAGATAAACTCAGGCTCTAACAGGAATTCATCTGTGTAACTAAATGTCACCCCTTTGTTCATCCACTAGGTGGCGCTTCCAGATGCTGAGCCCCTCATTCACTTTGCTCTGAACTGTGGTGCAAAGGGCTGTCCTCCGATTAAAACGTACACACCCCAGGTGCGTGGATTGATGCTCTGCTTCGTTTCCTGTAGTTTTAAGAGACCTGCAACAATACTGCATCATGATCCCGGTGGTAAAATGAGGAAATATTTCTGATCTTTTTCAACGCAGGATATAGACACCCAGCTCCTTACTGCAGCTGAGGCCTTCCTAGAGAACGATGATGCCTGTATGGTTGATTCAGACAAAAATGAAGTGCGTCTCAGCCAGATATTTAAGTGGTATAAAGCTGACTTTGGAGGGACTGATGAAAAGGTACCTATGAATACTTTTCAGATACTCTCTCATGTGCGTGTGTTATCTTCATATCTAACAGTAGAGCATGTTTCTACCTTCTCTTAAAGCTGCTGAAGTGGGTCCTGGATCATATGGGTGACTCTCCAAAAAAGACCAGCCTGCAGGATGTTCTTTCTACAGGGAAAACTAAAGTCAGCTTCCTCCCTTATGACTGGAGCTCCAACAGCGCCCACTGAGGATCCCCACTCTGCTGTTTTACGGATTCTCTATTTTTCTATTTAGCTGCGTGTGCTTGAATCCACAGGATAAGGGAGGGAAAAATCACACCAAATTAAGATAGAAACACTTTAGCTGTAAGAAGGGCACTTTTGCACTGTACATCTGAAGCATCCTTATACTGTAGCCCTATTTATTTCAGGTTACCCTTATATAGATGTCCTATAAATGATATGCACCACATTCAGTTGGGTGGGCTAACTGAATTTGCACACTTAACACTTTCTAATCCAGCAGTTCATTATTAGCTCAGATACAACATTAAACATATTGTTCTAGTAGCTGACCTTCTAAAACAAGTGCAACCTGTCTGCAATGGCAACTCAGGAGTGAAATATTAGGACAGCGCTGAGTCCAATTCATCATTTACTTAATGCAGATGTTGCATTGACGAGCCATAGACAACAGTCTTTATATCTGCAGATGTTGTTTTAATTAACATATTAAAGATTCAAAGTACTATTAAAATGTGTTTAAGATTTCTAAATATTAATCTTAAACGTTTCCTGCATAAAGGTACTGTAGTTAATATTAGTATAGGCTGAATTTTTATTCTTGGTTTTCTACAACTTGATAAAAGAAACTAATTTAGATGCTGCTGTCAGTATTTTTGATGCAAACCTGCTAAAGGTTTGCAGCAATTTATTATTTTAATATTTCCATAAGCAATGGTGCGTTCAAACTTCAATCAAAAGTTGAATTTACTGAATTTAGCGTAGCAGGAAGCAAGTAGACGGCCCATCTATGTATCTACATTTAATTCCATTCAGAAACTTGTCATGATCCTCAACTCTTTACCATTCAGCACTCCGATAGATGTTAGTGGTTCGTTAGCATCTTAACAGACTCAAGTCTTGGGTGACATTTTTTCCAGATGTAAATTCGAAACCAGGAGGCAAATGGAAACGCAGCAGAAAAATCCTCTCCTCATCCTCACCTCGATAACGAACCTGCTCCTTGATCCAGGTCTTCCTTAGGAATTTCTAAAAGAGCTACTTTTTTTTGTTTTTTTACTATCTTAAAAATAGTAATTTAAAATGCACTCTGACACTTTGCATGTGGATTGATAACTTTTTAAGCGATTGATTGAAGTTTACTATTTTCCAATAATTCAGTGTTGTCTTGCACAAGAACATTTAGCTGTTTTATTTTCAGATTTTTAGCAGAAACTGCAGCATTGACCGGAGAACTTTGTCCAAACTTTGACAATTCTTAATAAGATGATTTTCTTTTAAGAGTTATTTTTATTTATTTGCTGCAATCTGAGATATTAAATAATTTATCCAACATAACTGAAACGTTAATATTTAATGCAAGTAGTTTTTATCTAACCTTAAATCTTTCCTATATTTTTAATGGGATATAATTGTGTGCAGAATAGGTTTGTTTAAAAAAATATTTTCTTTTGTTTGTATATTTAATAGCTTTATGTTTTAATGTCAGATGTCAGCTCAACACCAGGGCTGTTCATTATCTCTGCAAAGAACGTTGCTCCTGTTTCTATTGTTTGTCTTCGTGTCTCTGTTACACACGGAATAATGTTTGGATTATTTTGTTTTTAACAACGGTAAACTGAGCCAAAGAAATGGTGTTTGTTGCATGTTCTGGATCTGGAATGACTTTTCTTTTTTAAATGCATGGGATAATGCAAATGCCTGTAATCCTGAATGATGGTCTATAGCAGAACTGCATCTCTCCCTGCTTTGTCCACAGCCTGTCGGCTCACCCTGAGCAGAAAGTCTGACATATTTAAGCTGATAGTTTGTTCTTTTCTTTGTTCTAAAAATTACCTCATGTACCAAGAAGATGTGATGCAAAAAATCTTTTAATTTATCCCAAAAAAAAAAAAAAAAGTTCTTTGGTACCCTTCTCTAAGGGTTAACAAGCAATATGTTGAACAGTAAATATGCAATGCTGAATTAAAACAAGTGTTTATCAGACTGTTTCGTTGCATTTTGTTCTGAAATAAACTTTGTATAATCTGTGAATATATCTGTTCCTAATAATTAGTCAATCCTACAAGTGAGGATCCTTAAATCTTTCAGGTAATGCACCAGTTATCCCAGCTATAGGAGCCAAAATCTAATTTTGATTATCTTTATCAGTGACTCTGTGTCAGCTGGTTGCTACAAATGTTAAAAAATAATATAAAGGAGACACCAAAAAGCATCAGTGAGTCTGAATGCTCTTTTTAGAATAGCATAAAGTATTGTAGGACTGTTCATCTCTCACAGTCTGCTCCTGCACACTGCCAGTCAGCTGATTGACATAAATTCAGCCATGCTTTTCTTGCTTAGGTAAGAGCTGCTTGGAAATATTTTGGATCCTGAAAAACGTGTAAAAGAGCGGCATACATCCACCATGTTAACAAAATGCAGTTTTATCCAAAAGGAGGAATTCAATCAACAGCCTCCACCTAAAAGTGTCTGTCAACTTCCTCATAGTAAATGCTCATGTTAAAGAGTACAGCAATGCAAATAGGCTTTTATTTTTTGTAAATTCAAATTAGCTTTTTCTCAAAGCAATCAGCCTTTACATAAATGAGCTTTATGCGAGTGAATCAGAAAATTACAATTTAGATTTTTACCATTTGTTTATTCAAAGAAAGGTAACCACATCTTTATGAAAAATATATGGGTCAATATAACATTTACAAAACAGCTATCAACATTTTTACATATAAATAAGATTTAAATGCAGTCCATTCAATACACACCTTAAAAACTAAACAGAAAAGTCAAAAAAAAAAAATCTATTTTACAAAGTGGAGTTCACAATTTAAGGATTTGAGCCTTTACTTTCAAGTTAAACTGATTATGTCTTGACAGAATTAAAGTGTTAATTTAGAAAATCACAAACCTCAGGACTGAATCCTGTTATGATTTAAGACTTGGGGAAAAAGCAAACAAAACTCTGACCATCATGTAATACCAGAGAGACACACTGTAGGTCTCAAAGTTTGCTGTATTTGGCAACTTTTTAGAGGATTGATCCAGCCATCCATCGTCTATACCTGCTTATCCATGCAACGTCGCAGGGTGAGAGACAAACAACCTGACATGCACACAGTCACACCTCAGGACGTCTAACCTAACGGTCATGTTTTTGGACTATAAAGGAGGCTGGAATACCTGGAGAGAGGACCACGCAGAATCCCCTGGGAGGGATTCAAACCTAGGACCCTTTTGCTGTAAGGAAACAGTGCTAAATGCAACAGTTATTTGGAAGACGTTTCGTTTGCAGAGTTGTCATATCTACACGGCACCAAGGAGATAAAACAGCTCTGAGAGAAGGGCCACTTCAAATAAATCAAACCTCATTTAACAAACTAACAAAATCAGTTTTGATTCATTTATCAAAATAAAAAGCAAGCGCATCGATCTGATAAAATTTAGGTTTGTGTGTATATTTGGGTTTATAGTTTATTTATCAAAACTGACAATGTTGAAAAATGAGTGTTTACAAGCCTGGAGTGCAGGACTTAAGGTCTACACATGACTTATTTTAACCATGTTAAAACTTTTCTTCATCTAGAGTCCCAGTGCTGATTTTTCAGCTCTATGTGTAGTTTTTAACAACAGCCTAGCATGCCGCAAATAAATCAATAAAGAAAGGGAAAGTTTCATATCTTAATGTATATATCTTAGTTTCATATCTTAATGTATAATAGGTAATGATGTAACATTTTTAAGATAGTACAGCCAGCTCAACCGTCAGCCATCGTTTAACTGTATTAGCTTTGCTTTGAGGAAATACGCAGATATATTTTGGAGAAGCTATATTTGCCAATGATAAAGTTTTGGTCAATAAAATACTTTAAAATTTTTAAATCAAAATTGCAACACCAGCTCCTAAGCTGGGAATCAACCCTGTTAGCCTGAAAGAGGGACAGATAAATACTGAGAAAAGCCTACAATTTATATTTGTTGCACAACTGTTGGGACTAATTGGGGGTTTACTTTTCAACCAATATTGCTAACTAAATCAAGGTTGTTTTTAGGCTAGTTTGTGTGTTTGTCTTTCCATCTGAGTACAGGATATCTTGAAAGGTTATGCACAGATATTGTTTTATCAAAGGTGCACCTCAGTCCAAGGAGCAATCTATTCAATTTTGGTGACGATCCAATTAATCAGGATGCAGGAATTTTTTTTAAAGAATTCTTTAACGTTATTTGGCAGAACAAGCAGTTCCCCCCTAAAGGTGCAGCTAATGCCAAGGAAAAACTCATTCAAATTTGGTAATGATCAAGATCATGTGTGAGTTTTAGCTATAGGTTTAATCTATAGCGGAGGTCTGCGCTCTCAGATTGTTTTTCTATTTAAACATCGAGTCAGAAACTACATTATTTACTTGCTTGTGAGCCGCCATATGCTCTTAGAAGTTCCAAGTTAACTGCTTCTGCCTCTCTCCAAGTGCTTTTCTAGTTTTATTTATTTTGAGGTTCCTCTGCCCTGACCACAATCATGTAGATGTTTCAGTTCAAGGTTTTGCAGTTTTCAGTACCTTGAAATCGTTCTAGTCCAGAATCCATAGTGGCAGGACTGTTACTGTTGTGTAGAAAAGTGCTTACTTCTGAAGCATGCATGGATCTGCCTCTGCCTTCTCTTCCCTGTGGAGGAAAACCCACTTCAAGCATATTACCACCTTCTATAGGGCTGGAGAAAGTTAGTGTCAAACTATGATTAAATGTAATGTAACCAAAATGTAGTGCCTACTCAATATAAGATTCTGATACATTCTGATTATATTTCAAATTCAATTAATTAATGAGGTTTACTGGAAAAAGCCAGTAACCAATGAAGGCCTCAAAAATGAAAGAATGATTTGGTCTCCCTTCCTCACCTGGAAGCCTGGCTGAGAGCTTAAAGGCCCCTCATAGGAAGGAAAACAGCGACTGAAAGGTTTGGTTGCTGTTATTTCAAACATTAATCACTACCAGATCAAGACACTGAAACTCCACGAATGGAAGGAGTGTGACAGTTCAGAAAAATAAATTTTTAGGTCAGTTGTTGTCAGACATTTTTATGATAAATATACATTTTTCATTCAATTACGGTACGTAATTTGGGAAACTAACAGTTGCCCAGTATTTTTGAAAAGATATTCCTCTAAAAAGATTTTTTTTTTTTTACTTTCTCAAGTATTAGGTTTGTGGTAGTTCAATGTTAAATTAAATCTTAAAATGATAATTTACCAAAAACTTATGTTCATAATTGTAAACACAATTAATCCTTTCAACTTGGACTAAAACTAAGCCTGTTATTTAATTCATATGAAATAAAACAGAATTGTGCAAATCTAAAATTATTGCTTGATTTAGTCTTAAAAATGATCAAACATTTTGGTGCTGAAATGCTACTATGAGATGAGGTAAATCGAATTAATCCACAGCCCATCCGCGCAGATATCACAAACAACCTGTAGGTTGGAGGTTATGTCCCGTAATACGATCAGTGGACCGTTCACACTAATGCCCCATTTACGCAACCCCTGTGAACCCAATCCGTGCCGAGTTCGGCCCGAGCTTGGATCAGTTAACCGTGCAGAGCTTGGTTCTTACGAACCATTTTTACAAATCACGGTAGCACGGCTCCTCATGTCGTATCGCAGGTCCACGATACTACAGCTCTAAAGGCGGGAAATACGCGAACAAAAATGGCAGTGCCCAGTAATTTTGGGAAGGGGCGAAAATACTGGTTAGCTGATTGGCCTATGTTGGTGATAGACGGGCCAAATAAACCAATCAGATCAACAAAGCATATGACATACTAACAGAGCGATGACGAAGAGGAGCCAATTGATAGATCAAACTCTTGCCGAAACCAGTCGGGAGAAGAGAAAAAACATCTTTTCCTCTGAGAAAAGCCTCCAGAGCAGTGTTTTGCTCTTCTTTCAGTGAAGAAATACTAATTCCGATAAAACTTGCTTGATAACCACGCTAACGCTAGTTTCATCGACTGAAGCCGCCATGTTCTTTAGACTGAACTGTCGCGCTTCTCGTTGCGTCACACCTCAACCCGCCTCAAAGCCAACGCTGATTGGACGTTCGTTTGGTGAACGGCTCCAAATTTTCTTTAACGGAAAGTAGCCACTGATCTGCGAGTGAAACCTTGAACGCTCGCGAGATCAGGATGGTCTCACGAGACTAGTGAATAGGTGAAGAGATCTTCAAAATGGGTCAGTTGACTGTAAATAGGAGATGACGCGGTCTGCTCATGCGCTCTTTGTTATCAGAGAACCGAGCCACAGATGAACCGCAGCGAGCCTTACTTTTAAACTAGAACTAGATTTAGCGCCATTCGGTAGTATCTGTAACGATTCAGATCAGTTGCTTTCCATTTACAGTTATCTGGGTTACCATGCTTGGACCGTTCTCTCCACGGTTTCTAAAGGGTATTGTAAATGGGGCTTAAGTTTCATCATCTGAATCGAATCCAAACAAGGAGGAGCAGGTGTTCCGAGCTTCATGCGCCTTCAGTTCCTCCAATGTGCTGAAGGAGGACAGGCACTTGCTACAGCGATGTCGGACCTTCTCCGCTGCTTTCTCCTCTTTTCCCGTTTCTGAAGAGAGTTCTTTCTTCTTGCGCCTAAATTTTTTAACAGGCAGCTGATCGCCGGATCTCCTCTTCCGCATTGAGAGCACCGATTCGTCCAGGTAGGTGCAGGGTGGTGGCCGGACGAAGGGGGTTTTCACAAACCGTGCGTAGGCGGGATCTTCGGGTTTAAAGGTCTTGTGCTCCGTGATGTGCGGTTCAAATATGTTCTTCTGGATTCCCTCTGCCAATGTGGACTCTTCTTGGTACTCTTTGATATTGATGATGTCAAAATTCAGGATTTTTTTCTGAGGTTTCGTTTTGGCTGGTTTAGCAGTACTTTGGGAGGAGTTGGACACCTCTGGAATCTCTTTAGTTACGACCTCAAATCCATTGACGGTGGGTTTGTCTTCCACAGGTTCAAGGCTAACTGCGGCTGTCTGGCCATTATCATATTTGGATAAATGGTCGCTGTTCTCTAGACTAGTGGTTTCCCCATCTTCAGTTCGGTTGTTATCTGGAGTAGGACTCCTTTGGCTGTGGGCCTTTTTATTCTGAAGCCAAATCTCTTCGATTTTTACTCTCTGCTTCCAAGGAGCTTCTTCACTTGGCTGTTTTTTAATCCCAACTGGCAGGTCTAGTTCTTTCCTTTGTGGCGCCGGTATGTAATGCCTCCATTCATGGTCCGCAAGACCCTGAAAATCTGTGAAGAGCTTCTCACAGTCTATGTACGCGCACTGAGGTGTAAAGGGGTTGTGGCTGATGATGTGGTCCTTTAACTCTGGCTGTGTTGCAAAGCGTTGGGTACACTTCTCATGGTAGCAGAAGAACGGCAGAGGATCATTGTGGAGCTTCATGTGTTGCTTGTAGTGTTCCAAAAACTGTAGATGCCTGTCGGAGGAAAGCAGCCAAAATAGGGATTAGTGTAAAAAAAAAAAAAAAAGGGGGTGGGAAAAACAGGAGAAGACTTTTAGCACATTTAAGTAAGAGTGTGATCTAGAAACATCTCTACCTTTGACATCTAAGGACACA
>NW_015150748.1:434748-437713 GCF_000732505.1 Cyprinodon variegatus
CTTTTAGCACATTTAAGTAAGAGTGTGATCTAGAAACATCTCTACCTTTGACATCTAAGGACACACATGTGAGGAATATAGAATAAGGATTAGGCTAACTCAAAATAAATGACTGCATCAGTTTGAAATTCAGAGCTTCAAGTACTTAAAGTAATTTGTGTCTGACAGAAATAGAATAAAATAAACTATTTTACACCAAAAGCTTTCATTTTCAATGGAAAAATAGCTACTGTAAACCAATGAAGTGCTTTGTGAAAAAATAAATAAAGTCCTACACTTATCAACCAGTGCCAACAAGCCAGCAAAAACTTCAACAAATTGCTTAGAAAACTTATCATTTAAGGTAATCTGTCCAAATTTTGGCCCAGTCTTTGTTAAATGTATTTAGTTCAACTACACTGAAGAATTTCTGAGTAAGAACTGTATTAAGGGCTGTGTATACTCCCGCAGCAGTAAGTCACAGTTAGCTTGTCGCAGGTATGAAGCAGATATTTTTGATTTATGCCCAACTTTGAAGCATGGTCTACTCTATGTTAATCCTCGCCACAACGCAAGAGGGACAATCACGAATTAGCTAGAATTGTGGGTGTCCGTGTGTCGGTTTGACAAGCTTGTCCGCCGTCTACAACCCCTCATCCAATGCGGGACGACACACAGTTCAACCGTGAGTGTTCCCCAAAGACTGGCTGTGGCGCTGCGTGATTTGGCTTCAGGTGCAAACCAACAGACCGTCGCACAGAGCCACAAACTAACATCCTGTAAGGTCTCTGGGAAAGGGTCCGAGGTGTGCCAGTTATTGTAGACCAATCCAAATCAAAACTGTTTTCTTTGTGTTTTTAAGAAGAGAACATCTAAATTGTTTTAGTTTTTTTGTCAGGGTGATGGAATTACAGGACCTCAACATAGCATATACCAAAAAAAAAAAGTAGTCTTTAGGTTTCAAACTAAAAGAAACGGGTGAATGTTATTGTGCAGCATTAAAGAGATCAAGCTAACATCCAGAATGTCTTTGCTAATAGATTACATTTTTGGTAAGGCTGAACATTTTTGCCAAAAATCTAAATTCTAATTTTCTCAATTAATATTGTTAATAAAAATGTTTCACTCCAGACTTTTTTTCTCTGTATAAACACTTCTTTGTCCATAGTCCGTCTTTACTAAACTTTAATGTTACCGCAAAATGTGCTTACTTCTACTAGTATGTATGGATATGCATGCAAGCTGCAACTCTCCTTCTTGTGTGGCAACAAGCTCACTTTAATATGATAACTGCCAACTAAAGAACTGGAGTGAGAAAGTTAATCGTCTTTCTCTTGTTAAATGCAATGTGACCAAAATTGAGCGCCACAGTGATTTGAAATCTGTGATTTTAAAATTGCGATTTTAATGCAAATGCAAATGTCGTCTAATCAGAGTTGTAAATCTGATAGAAATTGACAAAAGACATCTTCATAGATTTATTTAGAAGAAAAAATGTAGCTAATGGAGGCGAAAATTTTATAAGAAAGTGTTTCTAGAAAGTTTTCTTTTAAAGGAGTTTAAACCTAAACAATGAGGTCTCAGCAACTCTTATTTTGCTCAATAGAATTGCTTGTTTTCCGATTGAATTATACAGAAGAAATGTTCCATTAAAGGTGAGAAATGTTTGCAAATGATTCATTGTGGTCTCAGAGTATTAAATCTGAAAACATAACTCTGCTTATCTTTAGCTATGCTTATATTGCAACCAAGTAGTCAGGATTCCTCTAGTTGGTATCTTGCACATGAAGTTAGTTATTAAGATGCTATTATATTCTTACCTTTTATATGTTACTTAGATCAATAATAAAAAGGTGTAAGTAAAAAAAAAAAAAAAATAAAATATATATAAGATGCTGGTTCTTACCTGATGCAGAAGCAGCATTTGTGCTTGGACCAATCATACGTTTTCTCCACAACGTTCTCTTCACCAAGATGGCATTTGATGGCATGCCTAGTCAGCGAATTGTTCATTTTCATGAACACTCGATCACATGTGACTGATGGGCACAGCGGATATGAGATGTCCATACTGCAACCATTTTCCCCGATTGACATTTCCATGCCTCCATCCTCCGTCTTCATCAAAGGCAAGTTCTTAATTATTACCAGATCTTCCGTAATGACAACCTGCTCATCCTTGAAATCAATCTCTTTACTCGTCTCTGGTTTGGAGTTCTTACTTTTGTTATGAAAGTTAATCATCTTTTTAAGCAGGATGCGGACATTTCTGATGATTCGTTCTTCCCTGTTGAGACTGAGCAGTTTACTTTGGGGTTTGGGCTTCTGTATGGGGGGTTTGTTTTTGGTGACGGGCAGCTTTTCTTCCTCAGGCTTGAGCTCATTTTCCACGATTCCATTAGCAGGGGGACTTTCCCGCACTTTTTCTGCATTTGGTTTATTAGTGGCCATTTCATTAATGTGCTCGAGAATGTGCTTTTTGGCCAAAGGGAGTTGCTTGAAGCGTTTTCCACAGAAAATGCATCGTAATTTTCTTTTCTTTAAATGTGAGAACGCGTGCCTCATCACATTCAGACCCTTGGAGGTTTTATTGCAGATCTTGCAGATATATTTTAAATGACTATAGTGTTGAGTCCGAAGCAACCTCTCTCTCCACGTGTTTGAGGTTTTCATCTGGACAAAAAGAAAAGAGTAATATCAAATTTAACAAGACATATAACCTTACAATATAATATGACATATTATTTAGTCTCACACCGTACCAAAAAAAAAAAAAAAAAACTTTTCTTCACAGGAATTAAGAGTCTGACACCTTAATGGTCCACCAGCCTTACAATGAAATTACTCTTATAAAATAATAATACATTTTATAGCCACATATATTGAAATAATGTAATGTACAGGGTTCCTACAGAATAAGGCAAGTTAAATTCAAGACTTTTTAATGCCAGTTGAAATAAAAATTTAAGACCAAATTCACAAGAAA